>NC_034601.1:61107648-61114086 GCF_900095145.1 Mus pahari | reverse complement strand
GAGAGAGAGAGAGAGAGAGAGAGAGAGAGAGAGAGAGAGAGAGAGAGAATCATGAGTCATAGGGCATCTAAACTTTAGAAATGTTATTGTAACAAAATAACTTTGAAATTTAAAAAAAAAGCAAATAAAAATACAAGGAAAGTGGAAATATGTCTTCTGTACAAGTGTTAATTTAAAATTCAAAAAAGTTGTAGTCATTATGGTAGGTTTAAAAATACTAAATTAACCTTAAAAGAGTTTTTCTTTTTCTTGTTTATTTCTTTGCTTGCATGCTTACTTGTTTTTTAAAATAAGTAGCCCAGGCTAGCCCAAAGATTACTGTGTAACAACTTGGGAGAGTCCCATCAGTACCTGACAAGTACTAGAATGAAAGATTTTAGTCACAATGCCTGGCGCTTGAGTTCATTTATATTGCTATTAGTGTCATGAGGAAGGAAATATAGTATGAGTCTGTAATTTGGATGCCTGAGAGACGGTGATAGAGAAATGAGAAATTGAAGATCATCCTCTGCTACATGCAATATGGGATTTGGAAACCGAATTCTGGTCTTTTGACAGACCATTAAGTGTTTGTAACCACTGAAATATCACTCTCACCCCTCATTCCTAAAAATAAAAATCGGATCCAGAGGCATTATGCTACATTTTGAGATAAACACTTTAGAATATCTGCAGGTCTACAAAATATGTAACTCATTCATCAATACATACATGCTCTTTGGTATTTGGTACCAGATGTAGGACCTCAGTCAGGAAACCCATAGCCATCCCAGCATCTTCGTCTTATTTATATTTTTGGAACCCTTTGTTTATGAGAGTATTTATAGTTTGGTTAATAACTTTACTTTTGTTTCTTGTTGCTGATTATGATGATGCTGTTGTGTGCTCACTTGCTTTGGGAGTGGACCTCTCTCTTAGGTCAGTCAGGCCTGGAACTATGGTGCTTCGCTTTCAGTACCCTACTGGAAATTGCTTTTTGGAGTCGTTAAACCATTTTATAGCAAATAAAATATGATGCAAAATTAGAAGTGAAAGCATGATTTGCATGCTTAGATAATTTGAACCTGAAGAGATAGCTTAACAATTAAGAATACTAGCTGCTGTTGCAGAGGACCCAGGCACCGTTCCCAGTACCTACATGGCAGGTCCCACTGTGCATTATCCCAATTTCTAGAAATAGCACATCTTATCATGACCTCTGAGGACACCAACACAAACTTGGTCCTGCATACATCCAGCAAAGCATTCATGTCCATCAATTGTAAGATGTCTGGAAAATACTAAGCACCTGGCCACTATGAAGCAGAAAAATACAAAGCATGAGTTAAAATAAGCCAATTTAAACAAGTTTAGTCCTTAGCATAAGAGTGCGAAATGTGAGGTATTGAACTTGAATGGTTCTCCTACTTAACTGATACATTCAGAATTCAGGCAACTGAAGTAAGTGCTTTATAATTCCTCTAAAGTAAATTTACCTGTATCTTCTTTTTGAAATACTATGTGTGACAATGACTGAATCAAAATTTTGTGAGTTTTTAATATGTATTATAAACAGAACTTCAGTGTAACACATACAATAAGAATTATGAAACAATTCAGAGAGCAAAAGCCCCCAGTGCAAACATCTATAATATGCTGAGGTCATTTATGACACAACCAATTTTAAAGCTGTTAAAATTAATTTTATTTAAATTGCTGTTATTGACTAGATAGTTGACATTTGTTATATAGATATATAGTAGAGTCAGAGAAAGAGATAGTCAGAGAGAGAGAGAGAGAGAGAGAGAGAGAGAGAGAAAAGAGAAGAGAAGAGGAGAGGAGAGGAGAGGCGAGAAGAGAAGAGAAGAGAAGAGAAGAGAAGAGAAGAGAAGAGAAGAGAAGAGAAGAGAAGAGAAGAGAAGAGAAGAGAAGAGTAGCAACTAGCCATGTACCCGTGAAGGGGAAGGGAATGGGGAGAGAAGGGAAGAGAAGCACAGAAAGAACAAGAGAGAAACAATAGCCAATCTTTTTCCTTTCAGAAGAGGTAGTGCTATGCATATGGGTCAATGTGTTCTTTTCTTATGAAATTCCTAAAATGTCAAATATAAATGAGAGAATATTTACTACCACATATAATTAAAAAGCCTGAACTTGCTCTAAGTTATTTCCTAGTGAATTCTGCCTTTGACCATAACTACACTTCTAGCTAACTAAGTAGTACTTTCCTGCTCGAATCTCTAACCTCACATTTACAGCTAGGTGGTATTCTGTTTGAAGATTGTGTGTGGGTGGTCAGATTGCATAGGTAACAATGAAGATCATTTACAAACTTAGATGCAGTGAACAGAACACAGTACTTGGAATCCAGAACCCAGATACTGCCTCCCTTACTCAAGTAAGTTTTGGTGAAACTTAAACACTTCATTAGTGGTTTATAATTTACATTGCAATAAGACACCTCACTCTATTGTGTATTAATATAAATTTCATGAAATAAGTTAATGTTAAAATATTCTTATCATTATATTAAGGATGCTTGCTCAAAACTAACAAGTTTAGAAATTTTATATTGGATAATAAACTGTGAACATAAATAATAACTTGATTTTAAATATTTTAGAGTTCAAATTCATAAACCAGTAAAGTTTAAGTATTTTGATGATTTATGCTGATTTTATTCTTGTCTCAACAATCTAGAAACAGTGTACACATTATTCTGGTTAAATATTAGATAAATAAATAAATTTGTATTTAAAATAGAATTAATCTGTTAAATATATATTAATATTCAATAAACCTAGTGTCCAATATATTAAATATATATTTGAAATATATATATATACTGTAATACTTCATGAATATTCATAATATTATAATAAAATTTCTAGTGTACATCCAAACATACAGACCCATTTACTCACTTAGAAAATCATAGTATATTGTTTGAGCTTAGTTTATAACATAGACATGAGTCTATTTAACTTACTTTTCCAGGCTTACATTGAAAAATATCTCCTGAGAGTGCTACAAATTTCTTAAATCTACTTGAAACATTATTTTCAACAAGAACAACTCATAGAATCATGTGAATCTAATCAGAGAGAAACTCTTTGTATGCTTCTTTAAGCTCTGTTGTAGCACTCTGGCTCTCTGCCTGGCAATATAATCCTCTTTCAGCTGCATATCAAGGATATACTCCCCACAGAAGTATGGGGATTAATAAAAAGTCTTTAATAGTATTTTCTATATGCGTCCTTGTTCCAAAACCATTCAATAGACAATATGTTTTATTACTTAGAATCTTTCCAAAAGGCATATAGGTAACAGCAATCTTAGAGATAAGAAAACTAATTCGAAGGGATTAAAAGTCTACCAATATGATGTCAAATATTTGCTTGAAGAGTGAAAAGCCAAAATGTTCAATTGGTTGTGTCATTGGGTCAGTAGAACAAGTAAAGGGAGAGCCTGTTCCCAAAGTTCTCATTAAACCAAGAGCTGTTCTCGATGAACTCCATAATAAGTCATTACGATTTAGATCAACAACAGATAACAGAAGGATAGAACACCAAAACCAGCAAGGCCTAAAGAAAAAGAAGAAACCTTTTCTGGTTTGGATGTAATGGATTGTGACTTTAATCACTACAGAATTGCTGAGATTTTTAGCCACCAATTTTAATCTCTTGAATTATTTTCCAGAATGTATTTTTGCAACCTGATTAAAATTTTCTTCAAATTAAAAAAAAAACTTTCTTAACAAAATTTTAAGAAATGAGAAATAAGACATTGGTTAACAATCATATTTCACTTTTCAGCAAACCTAGGTTGAATTCTTACCACCCATATAAGACAGTAGCCAAAACTCTAGTAAGTCCAGTCTCAGGGAGTCTGATGAATTTTGACTTCTACAGGCATCCACACAGATGTGGTATATTAATCTACTTCAGGCATTCATACACAGGCATAAACTAAATCATATAAATTATTGATGAATCGTGTTTGTACATATGTTAGTATTCTTAGTGAAGCCATTTTTTATGTCCCTTTTCCGGTGTCCAACACCCTGCTTTAAAATGCACATGTAAGTCTTTCAAGAACCATTGTCTTGCTTTCTAAAACAGAACTAAAGTTCTTAGAACTAGACATAAAACACAAATTCTCTTCCATTATCTCCTTTCCCTGCTCTCTAATTACTGAAAGTGATTTTTCGCTGTCTAATAATTGTATGATATATCCCTAATGTACATAATTGTATGAGAAATGTATCAAGTTAAAATGTGTTTTAGGTAATCCATCAGATGCTTGAATACTTTACTATTTCTAAAAAGTACTCAAAAGTGTATTATTTTGTTATGCATATCTTAATAGCTGAATAGTTTTCTTAAGAAAATATTGGCTTTCGTAACATTTTAAAAATAAGACAATCTTTCATAGTGCCTTCATTAGGTAAATTGTATGGATTTCTTACATTTTCTCATAACAACTTGACAGAACCTTCACATAAGTCTTCAAATTAGGTATAATTGCATTTTAAGTAAAGTTGCCTGCACTTTTCTCATTAAGTATGTAATTGACAATTAAAGTTTTGTAGAAATTGTATTCCTCATTATATTTTTAAAAACGTATGATTCACTGGGTGTTTGCTGAACTTGTTTGTAATAGCTGTGGTAAATAGGCAGTTAGCTATTTTCCCTTTCTAACAACAGAAAATTGTTCTTTGTGGAGGTGACTGTGTGCTGCTCTTCAGCGATTTCTGCCTAGTTAGGACTTGCTCTAATACCAATTTGGTTCCAGCCCATCTAATAGGACAGCTCAGTGTTTTATGAATGTGTTCTGAAAGCTTTTGTTTCTGTTAGCATCCTAAATATGACAACATCAGGAACACACACATAAAGCAAATTATTTCCAATTTCCTTTCATTGGACCTATAAAAATGATACACAATTATATCTGTATAACCTTATGAAATAATGAGTAGAATCACTTTTTATTTCTCAATCATCTAGTCTCTTAGTTTTGAAATACACAAGGTTCAACTCATTGTCAGGGATTCTCCTAAGAAGGGGTTGCCCCTATATTCTGAGAGTTTTCATTTCTGTTCCAAATCATTGAAATTCCTCAAAAATGTCTTTGATTTTTTTAAAATGTATTAATATTTATATATGTATACACAATCTCATCTATATTTTATTGGTATAGTATCTGTGGTTGGATTTTAGTTTTACTATTCTCTTGTATTCAATGCCTGATACTCTCTTGTGGAGAACACTTTGTAGTGGAATATTTGTGACTCCTGAACAAGTTGTGTGAACCCATATGCCTTTCTTACTTCTCCTTCAGCTTTACTTCTTTTCAGTTCTCAACTGACAGGTATATCTTTTACTGAAACAAAGTGTCTTCTAGAGATCTTCTCATTTTAATAAATGCCTTATAAGCCACCATTTGACCCATTTTGTCTTGCTATGAAAAGGTGCTTACTATGTAGCTGGTTTTCATGTTCCTGGAGGTCATCAGTGCCTTGTATGGTACAATCTGGTCATCCTTAGCAAAGTGTATTTTATTACAACCTCTAAGAGAAAACAGGAAGATACAGAATAAACTTCACTGTTTAGGAATATCATTTGTTATTTTAAAAGTCTTTGGTGTCTTTCCAACAAATCTTGATGCCCACTTCTCTCTGCAGAGCTAACAAACTATGAGGCAGAGCCATAAGATGGTGACAACGAGCATATGGGCTTGCCTTGACCCAAGCAGGGTGATCCCATTGAAAATCCATATTAGCTCTTCTGAACCCCAGTAGAGGCAGCTGAACACTCTGGAGGACTCTCCACAACAGATCCTCAGGATCAAGATCCTCAGGATCAAGATCCTCAGGATCACAGGTGAGTGGAACACAATCAATTCCAGAGAATCCAGCAGCAGCTTGTGCCAGCAGGAACAGGGACAAAGGAGCACTGCCTGCCATGCCCAGAGGTGGGGTTCCGGTCCAGTCTTGGTCACCCTGCATTCTCTCTTCTGAACCCCTGAAGAGACAGCTGATCACTTGGGAGGAATCTCCACACCACAGGTCCTTGAGATCACAAGTCCTCTGGATCACACAGGGAGAGTCAGCCTACAGGGAGGGCTCTGACCCCAGGACTCAGAAGGAGGATCAGAGCTCCAGACTTCTGGACACATGCCTTGCAAGAGGAGAGCTTGCCTGCAGAGAGTTCTCTGACAATGGGGATGCAGGGGAGAGTTGGAATCCCAGGAGTGCTGACAGGGGCTTACAGAATCACAGGAGGATCAAACTCCAGCCAGAGACAGCTTGAAAATTAACACCAGAGAATTTCAGATGGTGAAAGGCAAATGTAAGAATCTTACTAACAGAAGCCAAGAACACAGGGCACCATCAGAACCTAGTACACCCACCAAAGCAAGTCCTGGATACCCCAACACACCCAAAAAGCAAGATGTGGATTT
>NC_034601.1:61073779-61107258 GCF_900095145.1 Mus pahari | reverse complement strand
CACAAAAATCCCTTAAAGAATTACAGGAAAACACAACCAAACAGGGGATGGAATTGAACAAAACAATTAAGGGTCTGCAAAAGGAAGTAGAAACAATTAAGAAAACCNAAAGGGAGACAACTGTGGAGATAGAAACCCTAGGAAAGAAATCAGGAAACATAGATGTGAGCGTCAGCTACAGAATACAAGAGATGGAAGAGAGAATCTCACAGAAGATTCCATAGGGAACGTGGGCACAACAATCAAAGAAAATGAAAAATGCAAAAAGTTCCCAACTCAAAACATCCAGGAAATCCAGGACACAATGAGAAGACCAAACCTACGGATAATAGGAGTAGATGAGAATGAAGATTTTCAACTTAAAGGCCCAGCAAATATCTTCAACAAAATTGTAGAAGAAAACTTCCCAAACCTAAAGAAAAAGTTGCCCATGAACATACAAGAAGCCTACAGAACTCCAAATAGACTGGACCAGAAAAGAAATTCCTCCTGACACATAGTAATCAGAACAACAAATGCACCAAATAAAGACAGAATATTAAAAGCAGTGAGAGAAAAGGGTCAAGTACCATATAAAGGCAGGCCTTTTATAATTACTCCAGACTTCTCACCAGAGACAATAAAAGCCAGAAGATCCTGGACAGATGTTATACAGACACTAAGAGAATACAAATGCCAGCCTAGGGTAGTATACCCAGCAAAACTCTCAATTACCATAGATGGAGAAATCAAGATATTCCATGACAAAACCAAATTCACACAATATCTTTCCAAGAATCCAGCCCTTCAAAGGATAATAAAGAGAAAACACCAACACCAAGGAATTACACCCTAGAAAAAGGAAGAAAGTAATCCCTCAACAAAACCAAAAGATGACAGCCNTACAGCAAACCAGTAGCCAACATCAAAGTAAATGGAGAGAAGCTAGAGGCAATCCCACTAAAATCAGGGACTAGACAAGGCTGCCCACTTTCTTCCTGCCTATTCAATATTGTACTTGAAGTCCTAGCCGGAGCAATTCAACAATTAAAGGAGATCAAGGGAATACAAATTGGAAAGGAAGAAGTCAAAATATCACTATTTGCAGATGATATGATTGTATATATAAGTGACCCTAAAAATTACACCAGGGAACTCCTAAACCTGATAAACAGCTTCAGTGCAGTAACTGGATATAAAATTAACACAAACAAATCAATGGCCTTTCTCCACACAAAGGATAAACAGGAGGAGAAAGAAATGAGGGAAACAACACACTTCACATTAGTCACAAAAAATATAAAATAACTTGGTGTGACTTTAACTAAGGCGATGAAAGATCTATCTGCATGACAAAAACTTCAAGTCTCTGAAGAAAGAAATTGAAGAAGACCTCAGAAGATGGAAAGATCTCCCATGCTCATGGATCTCCAGGATTAATATAGAAAAAGTGGCTATCCTGCCAAAAGCAATCTACAGATTCAATGTAATTCCCATCAAAATTCTCTACTATCCCTACTTCATAAATCATGCATAGAGACACCAAGTATGAAATTAATGTTTGGTAGTTGAATTTTATATCCACAGTCTCCATTCCTTGTTGTCTGCATTATATCTGAGGTAATAACTTTGCAAATTTATATGTTTTTTTTCTCAAAATCAGGAGGTTTTATCCTTTTAGTAGAAGTATGTGTGTGTCTGCATTGTCAAATATCTACTTTTTTCCTGTATGCTGGGGAATATTTGCTTCAGTTTCAACATTACAGGATTTAGAAAATTTTCCCGTTACTTGACCAATAGCAATGTATAAAATATTTAATCTAGTTTAAAAATAAATTATTTCATTTTATACGTATGGGTGTTTTGCCTGCAGGTATCTCTGTGTAGCATATGCACGCCTGGTGCTGTGGAACTCAAAAGAAGGAATCAACTCCCCTGGAACTGAATTTACAGATGGCTGTGAGCTGCCACGTGGGTATTAGGAATCAAACTCTGTTCCTCTGAAAGAAGAGTCATTTCTCTTAACCACGGAACAAACCGTCCAGCCAGAGTGTATAAAATAATTCAGTAAATTTTAGTGTGAAATCTTATCCCAAAAGAATTTGGCCTAATTCCTTGATAGTTGTTCAAAATCCATCAGTATCTATTACTTCACAGTATATAGCTCACCTAGTCATAATTTTTCTTGTAGAGGATGCTAAGATAAATCAAGTAACCACGTAGTTTAATGACTTGTAGGATATCACTATCCCAGTAAAAAGAAACAGATTTTTATTAACTGTTCTGCTATCTAAAATATTGCTTTCCAGTTGGAAGGCCCTGCATATTAATAAGAAAATGCCTGTAGACTATGAACAAAAATCTATTCTGATAAATTGTAAGAAATGTGATCATTAGTAATGAATGCAAATAATATCCCATGGAAAAATAAATACAGAATCTAAATTACAGATCCACATAACTGGTATAGTGGTTAACTTTGTCAAAGTTTATTCTGTTTTGTAACATGTTTCGATTTAGATATGAAGTAAAGAATCAAGTGCCAAAAGCTCCTTCTGCAATCTGTGGCAGTTGGAGAAGTGATTGGATTTGTGTGGACCCTGACTTTAGAAATAACTAAAACTATTAATTAATGATTTCATAGCATTATTGGGAGGTACTGGAGTCCTAGGTAGTGTCAGTCATATGCTTCCCCTTATGGCACAGGTCTCCAGCCATTGGCTGGTCCCTCCATTAATTTGAAACAAAGAGAGAAAGGGAGAAGGAGAATGGAGGCAGACATGGAGGTGGACGTGAGCCAGCATGGCTCGAACCAACCACAGGTAGTTATGATATCTTAAGGTTAGACTAATTGGGATAAAGCTTTTATCATTATCAATTGGCTCTGAAATTATTGTATTGGCGTCTTGTAAATTGTGATTTTATTGGTACATAAATCTGATTGGTTAACTATAAGCCTTAAGAGTTTGATTTTACCAGGTAAATGGGTGTTGTGATGTCTGACATTGCAGTGGGTGGTCCTTGCATAGTAGAGAGAGGAACATGGGAGCTCAAACCCTGCCTGGGAGTTGTAAAGACAGAGCAATGGGGCAGAAGAGCTGCCCTCACCAAATTTGGGGATGTGCCACTTCTGCCAAGGGATTCCGGAGCTCCAGCACAGAGAGACTGCGGAGTTGAGATCACCCAGTTGGTAAGCCAGGAGATCCCATTTTTAAATATTTCTGCAGGGGCTAGCTGGAGAGAGTTATCAAGAGCACAGGAGCAAGGTCAGGACGGCCAGGGAGTTGGCAGGATGAGAGAAACTGGAGTGCCGGGTAGTTGGCAGGTTCGTTTTTTAATATTTCCTGCAACACTGGGCCACCTTTATCCCAGCACATCTTATAGGCTGGACAAATTATATGTCAAAGGCTTTGTGTTTGGGTTGGTGAGCCAGTACCTCCACTGGAAACCTTAACTGGACACAGGAGATGGCCTGTTCAGGCTCTGTATTCCCTATGAATAGGAGTCTTCACTAGGATCACTGAGAATTTCTATCACATTAATTTAGTAGCTTTTCCCTGAGATGACCCCCAATTCTGATCATATCCGCCTGTTCTGTTTATCTCCATCTTCCAACTACCTGATCACTTCTGTTCCCACCCCCAAGTACCCCCAGTCTCCCCAAAAATTATCTATTCTGTTTCCCTTTCCAGGAAGAGAATTGTGTCTCCCCTTGAGCCCTCCTTGCGACTTGGCGTCTCCAAGTCTGTGGATTGTAGCTTGTTATCCTTTACTTAACTGTAAGTGAGAACATAACAATGTTTGTTTTTCTGGGTCTGTGTTTCTTTACTTAGGCATATTTTTTTTTGTGTGTGTATTTCTAGTTCCATCTATTTTCTTGTAAATTTCCTGATGTTTTTAACAGTTGGGTAGTTCTCCATTGTGTAAATGTACCATGCATTCTTTATCCATTCTTCTGTCTAGGGACATCTAGGTAGTTTCCAGTTTCTGGCTCATTTAAATAAAGCTGCTATAAACATAGTGGCACAAATGGTCTTATGATAGGATAGCGTATCCTTAGAGTATATGCCCAAGAGTGGTGGAACTGGGCCTTGAGGTACAATTCCCAATTGTTTGAGAAACCACTGTATTGATTTTTAGTGTACAAGTTAGCACTCCGACCATCAATGAACAACTGGTCTCATTCTCTCCATGTCCTTGCCAGCATGAGTTGTGACTTGTGTTTGTTGTGTTAGCCATCATGACAGTAAGATAGAGTATCAAAGTAGTTTTCATTTACCTTTCCCTGAGGACTGAGGATGTTGAAATTTTTATAAGTGTCCTTTTTTGGCCATTTAAGATTCCTCAATTGAGAATATTCTGTTTAGATCTGTAGCCTATATTTTACTTAATTTTTCTTTTTTTCTTTTTGGTTTGCTGATGTCTAGTTTATATATGAGTGCTTTATAAATTTTGAAATTAGCTTTCTTTCAGAGAGTTGATTAATATCTTTTCCAATTCTGTAGGCTACCATTTTGTCCTGTTGAGAATGTCCTTTGACTAACATAAAATTTTCATTTTCGTGAGGTTCCATTTGTAATTTTTGATCTTATTGTTTGTCCTTTGGAAATTTTCTTCTCTGTCAATGCATTCAAGGTTGTTTCACACTTTCTCTTCTACTAGGTTCTGTGTTTCTGGTTTGAAGTTGAGGTGTTTGAACCATTTGGTATTTATTTTTGTGCAGCATGGTGGATATCGGTCTATTTGTCTTCTTCTACATGCTGACAGACAGTTTAACCAACATCGTTTGTTCTCTTCTTTTGATGTGAGATGATTTCCTGTGTTTTCATGAGTGTAGTTAATCTCCTTGTGTTGTAGTTTTTCTTTTAATACCTTCTGTAGGGCTAGATTTTTGGATAGATATGGTTTAAATTTGACTTCTTCATAGAATGTCTTGATTTCTTCATCTACAGTGATTGGAATGTTTTCTTGGTATAGTGGCTGAGGCTGACATCTACAGTATGAACACACCTTCCTGAGCTCTTCTAGCTTTTAGAATCTCTATTGAGAAGTCAGGTATTGTGGGTCAAAAATGGAGTCCTGCATCTTGCTCAGAGCTCTGGTTGAGTTGGACAAGGGGAGTTTGAATGCTTGCATCCCCACAGCACCGCTGGGCAGGCATTGGGCTATGAGAAACCATAGGACCACAGGACCTCATTTTGTTGGTGGTGGGAAAGGCACAGTCTGAAGTCCTCGCAGACCCTGCAGGAGTTGGCTGGGGTCCCTAAAGCTGCACAGAGGTTGGGTATGACAGGTTCTCACTCTGGGACATCTCAGATGCCACATGCAGCAGAAGAGCTGAGATGGAGTAGGGCCACCCCTTCACCCCCACCCCCACCCCCTGCAGATGGACTCTGGCCTGGGGCTGAAGGTAAAGCTCAGGAGGAGAGCTCCAGCTGGTTACTATGAGGGTGAGAGACCTTGGCTGGCTAGGTTGTCTGCTCAGCTTAGTGGAAGCTATGGCTGGAGCACAGGGAAACCTCCCTGTGGGAGGTTAGACAAGCAGATCCTTAGGGGAAGACATGCTCATCATTGGGATTCTGATGAGAAGAGGCACTCCATGCTTTTAAGGCATTTATTGTAGAAAGGCAGAGAGGGAAAGAATAGAGTCATGGCCAGGCAGAGAGGGGGGAAGGGAGGGAAAGCAGGAGGGTGAGAGGTGAGAGTAAGAGAGTAAGAGCAAGAGTGTAAGAGAGTAAGGGAGGGAGGAGGGGGCAAACAGCTCCATTTATAGTGGGCTGGGCCATCCATCATGGCTATTGCCAGGTAACTGTGGGGGAGCATACCTGGATATTGCTAGGTAACTGTAGGGGTGGAGTCCAGACAGAATAATAGGAGCTTGGGGCATTGACTATGTGACTGATAGCCACATACCTCTCTATACAGAAATGGGAGTGAGGTCCTGTGGGAAGCTATAGCTGTGACAGGAACCAGGGGCCCAGGAGGCATGGCCAGACACCTGCTATCCCTTAGGTTCACCTGGGTTCAAGGCCTGTGCTCAACCGGGGACCAGGCTGTCTGTGCACAGCTCACCACCCCACAAGGTATGACTTTGTTTGCCTTTCTATGTTACTTGGCCTTTCCCCTTGAAGCTTTTAATATTCATTCTTTGTTTTATATGTATAGTATTTTGATTGTTTTTGGCAGGGGAAATACCTTTTCTTGTCTAGTATATTGGACATTCTATAATCTTGTAGTATGTTTACGTGCATTTCTTTCTTTAGGATAAGGAAATTTTCTTCTTTGATTTTGTTAAAAATATTTTCTGGGTTTTTGAACTTGGATTATTTTTTCCTTCTTCTATTCTTCAGATTTCTAATTTTGGTATTTTCATAGTGCCCTAGATTTTCCAGATGTTTTGTTTCAGGAATTTTTTTTTAGATTTAGCATTTTTCTTTTACCAATGTGTCAATTTCTTCTATTGTATCTTCTATGCCTGAGATTCTCTCTTCCATCTCTTATATTCTGCTGGTGCGACTTGGGTCTCTCTTCCCATTCCTATATTTTTCATTTCCTGAATTCTGTCATTTTGTGTTTTCTTTATTGTGTCTATTTCCATTTTCAGGTGTTATCCATTTACTTTACCTGTTTATTTGTTTCGTCTTGGCTTATTTAATTATTTTGGTTTTCTTTAAGGGATTTATTTTCTTCCATTGTTTGTTTTCCTGCATTTCTTTATGGGACTTGTTAATGTTCTCTTTAAGGATACTTATCATCATCATGAAGTTCATGTTAAGGTCATTTCCCTCTGCTTCAGCTGTGCTGGAATATGCTGGAATTGCTGTAGTCATAGTTGGACTCTGGTAGTGCTTTAATGTCCTGGCTCTTGTTGATTGTATTCTTACACTAAAATCTATGCATCTGGGTCTGTCATTGGCATTAAAGATCATTTTCTTGGCTTATCATTGTTGAACAGACATTTTTAAATTTGGTTTCTATTTCCTGTCTGGTCTTCTGGCTTGAATGATCTTTGGTTCTGGTGACTCTGCAAGTGTGTAGATCCAACAGAATGTCTTTGGTGGGGTTCTTAAAGCCCCTGTGACCTTTGGAGTTTGGAATGTCTGCATTGCCTCTGAGATCTTGGGTTCTGGGAGCTGGTCTGGACTCTATAGTTCTAGGTACAAGTGTGCCCTCTGGGGTTCTGGATACAGGTGTGGCTTCTGGTAGAAAACAAGCCTTCTGCCAGAGTAAAGGCTTGGTATATTGAATGTCTGTGGCTGAGTCTTACTTGGGGCCTGAAGTACCAGAGTGGCCTCTAGAAGAGCAAAGGCCTGCTGATGGAATAATGGGAAATTATTTTCTTTTAAAGTTGTTTATATCAAGTCATTGTTCATGTTGTTAATTTCTTAATACAATAGAGAAAACACACTATTCAGTTGAAGGAAAACATAATGAGATTTAAATGTTTTACTTAAAAAAAAAAAAGAGCTTAGTCTTCTTAGTTAAATTCTATAATACTAGTGATCAAAAGACTGAGGTATGGGAATTAATTTGAGTTAAAGACCAAAAAGAGCTTCATACTACAGGATTAATCTTAGATTTTTTTGTGTGTGTATAGAATAGAGTTTATTCAAAGCATGGGGAGGGGAGTTAAGAGGGTAGTAAAGGCAGAGAAAGGCTGAGAAAGGGAAAGAGAAAGAAAGTAGAGGCTGGCCATGGCCATGAGCCTGGGGAGAGAAGGGTGGGGGTTAGGGGAGAAGAAGAGCTAGAGAAAAGCAAGAGTAAGAGCTAATCTTATATTTCTTAATGGGCTCAGAAAATAGAAACCTAAATTGTTTTGAAAATCTTGAATTGTGGAGGAATTAAAATTATATTTCTATATATTCTTGTAGAATGCACATAAATCATATAATAAACTATCATATTATAAACTAAGTCTAATTATTCTAACAAATAAAAACTAAACATACTCATAGGTTAGAATACACATCGGGTTCACTCTGAGAAGCCCTTTTATGCATGGGCAACCTTTACTGCAAAGACTCATAAATGTGTAAAAGTATGAAAATAAGTTGAACAGACAGCAATTAATAGGACTTCTATGTCATCAGCTCCAAATCTCAGTAAGCAGAAAAACAGGGTGGAAAGAACTTAAGAGCTGGTCAAAGTAGTGAGGTAGTGTGAACACTGCACTCTAGTTCAAGATTACATCAAGACTAGCCCTACCAACATCCATTTATGTGGAAAGATGGGCCGGTGGAACCACTTCCTCCAGTACCTATTGGCAGATAATTACACCTAGGGTAGAGGGTTTACTAATCTAAGACCCATAAGAAGTTATTTAATTGTAACTATGGAAGGAGAAGTTGATACTAAAGATCTCATTCTTTTGTAAATAATCTCTCACCTTAAAGTCTTAAAGCAACAGTAAGAAAACACAAGTCGTTGAAAATAATAATTACAGAAGAGGGACTAGGTAGGAAGAAGAAGAAAACAGGAATGGGAAGAAAAGAACAAAACTGAGTAATGAGGGTTTATATAATAAAAAAGTTACATATATGTAAAAGAATGCCATATGAAACCAACTATCAGGCATACTTCACAGATGATGATAGTTTTTAGAATATACTGATTAAAAACTCTGTTTAAAATTTATGTTTTAAATTAATCAAATCCTGTCTGTATAGGTAACTTATTTTTAGTTGATAATGAGTTTATTGATAAAACAAATTTTTTGTTTCAGGTAAAATTCAAAACTCCAATAAAATGTAAGAAAATACACATAAACTCTCATATATATGCATATATATGAATATATGTATATATACATATATTCTGCCAGCAGACATGTAAATAGACACACATGAGTATATAAATAAAATTCTACATTGTCTACAAACATGAATGCATGAATGGATTGCACAGAATTAACCATGGAACCATGATATTAAGGAGGGGCAAGTAATCAATGCTTGTCTATCGGTTTTCCTATATCCACCCTAATCCAGACAGAGACTGTATACAGGACAAAAATAGAAATTCTATTCCAAATTGCAGAGTAACTATTTGGCAAACAGTTTCGATTAGTGTAAAATGATCCAATTAATGCACCCCACAAAGGACCAAGAACAAATACCAACATCAAACACTGTTGCAGAAAGCAATCTTTGAGGTGGCTGCTTTGAACAGACTGTTAACAACAGGAAATTTTGCTGAAATGTAACCAACCAGATGCTTGTGCTTGGATACAGCAAATAAGAAAGATCGCATTGCTATTAGAACGTTAGCATCAATTTCCAGACTATGTCACTTAGTGTTACCAAGAGACTCACTGAGGAAAATTCTGATTTTCTTTGAGGCTTTTCTAATTATTTTTATTTCCTGTGGTTCATTTAATTTTAGTTGGCAGTGTTCACGGTGAATCTTGAGATGGGAGACATTTAGTCCCCAAAGTCGATATAACCTAGCCTCTTGAACTTGCTGAGAAAAATAAATAAGAATATAATAACCAGCGTTTAACTGTAGAAATTGCTTCTGCAGGGATAAGGATTAAGATATTGCTCTTTCATCATTTGGATGATATACTTTAAACATTGCATGGTTCTCCAAATGAGACAATGTTGTTTAGAAATGAAACTCTGACTACAGGATTTAGAGCAGTGAAATTATTGTGGAATAGTATAATATTACATATATGCTTAAACTATGATGTATACTTTGTCATAATGTATCAATATTTGCTCATCAACTGTAGCTATATATGCCACTAGAAACAGATGGAAAAATTGGACTGGCAATATGGCTCGGCAAGAAAATAACTTCAGTCTCACTTGGTGACCTGAACCTACCTGATAGAAGGAAAGAAATGAGTCCTGAAAGAGAAATGACTTCCTCATACATGATCTCTCTCTCTCTCTCTCTCTCTCTCTCTCTCTCTCTCTCTCTCTCTCTCTCTCTGTGTGTGTGTGTGTGTGTGTATGTGTGCATGTATGTGTGTAAGAGAGAGGACACATTTGTGATGTGTGTAAAGACAAACACCCAAACACACACACACACACACACACACAGAGTAAATAAATGAAGAATGAATGAATGTAAAACTAGGAGAAACTGAGAAGACAGGATGACAAACAATACTGAAGTTCTCTGAAAATCAAAACTACTCAGCAAGAAGTTGCACTCAGTAAAAATACTTGAGAATTAGTAGTTGCTGTACACTTTGGTAAACACAGTATAAACAGATGCATTGTATACACACACACACACACACACACACACACGCACGCACATGCACATGTATGTATGTATGTGACTGTTACACAACCTAGAACATCATGGATGTAATTCACATAGAGAACTCCCTGGAAATTTTTTAAAATGCATTACTATATTAAGTCTTTTTCTTTATGTCAAAATTCTTTAAGTGCCTTTCAAGTTAAAGNTGCACATTTTCTCCCATATAATATAAAATTCATAAAATTTTACAGGATTACTTTTACCACTGTAGCTTGAACCCCCGAGGCAGTGGGAATGGTCCTTTCCAGAGCTAATTAGGATCATATGAAAGATTGATATCATCATTCCTGCTTGCTAATCTCAGGATTTGGTGGTAGGATGCATATTTTGGTTATCAAACTAGGTAGTTAGAGTAACCATGATAGTATTAGCCTTGTCATTAAAGATATGATTTATCATGTCAAAATGTTTCTAGAAGTAAGATGTATATAGATTATATAAAGAGCACTTGCCCAAAATTAATTTTGCTGGTTTCCCATTCTTAGACATTCACGTTCCAAAATAATGAGAAAGCATATATCATTCAATTTTGATAGCTTATAAGATTTTTAAATGAATACCTATACAGATAAAGACAAATATTCAAAGAACTTGCTATATAGCAAAACATTTAATAAAAAAAAATACAGCTGGAATACCCAGATTATCTTTTTATAAACCAGTTCTTGAGCTTGATCATTTGTACTCACCACATCAATCTTATATATTTCCAGTTTTGAAATTAACATCTACATTGACCAGTCTGTCTCTCACACTTTCCATTCAACATTTGGTTTTCAAATAAAATATAAGATACTGAGTTAAATACTATTTTTATTTGAGATTAAAAGTTTTTAGCATTAGAATTTTCTGTGACACATAAATCTGTCTAAGATTGAGTGGCTAAATAAAATATATATATATATATATATATATATATATATATATATATATATGAATATCAGTAATTTAATGTACAATACCTTTTGAACTCTCTCTTGGATATACTTACATAAATTAGTTATATGTTAATATTCTAAAACTAAATTTATATTTACTTATTTTTGGTTTGGGTTTTCCATTCTCTTTTAAGGTTTTATTTTGTTTTTCAACTCTGATGTAAAATTAGTAGTAGTAGTTTACTCAAGCCTAAAGTTTAGTGTAAATCTAAATTACCTATAAGGGGTAGATACAAATCCAGCTTTTAGTTATTAGCCTCAGAATTTCTGATTCATTAAAGGAAGTTAGAGTAGAGGCAAGACTGCTGAGCTGAGAAATTTGGATGTGATTACATTCACATTTTAAAGTTTACCATTCCTGTAATCTGTTTTCTCCCAGGAGACCTTAGCTTTATTAAAATATAAATACATAAATGATATTTATATTTATACTATTATTGAATCATCCTCAACTTTAATTCCCTGTATTTGAAAATATTTAGTTTCAAATTAAAACAATATTATTAGTGTTTTTTTTTTTAATTTCAGTGATTACTGGCTAAAGATAATAAAATATATTCTGTATACTGTCTATCTAGTAATCCCATATATTAAACTCTGTATAATATTAAGTAGGTTTTACAACTAACATTTGTGTGAGCTGTAACCTTGACCAAATCTTACATTTCTTTCAGTGGAGACTCTGTAATGAGCATGAGTGATATACATTTTTTGCAGTTCAAATAACTTCTAAAGAAACAAATAGTACTTTAGAGATAAAATAGCCATAAGCTACTTCTCTAAGACATTCATACTTGGAAAGTAGTATGAGTAACAAAATTTTCTTTATTACTTTCTTTTTTTTATCATATATAATTCATTTATATCAGCCATTATATAGCTTTACATCCAATTTACTTCTTGACATAAATATGATAGAAAAATATAAATAAGAAAAATAAAGATTCCTCACCAATTTATAGCCACTGGACATATGTGACAATTATCGATAATCTCTAACTTTTTTTATCCTCATGAAAAATGCCTTAATATGCTTGCTTCTATTCAGCTATACCTATAATTAAATTCAGAATGCCCCATGCTTAATATAAAATTATGGATACTGGATATAAATAAACATTTCCAAATTAGGATCAAATTTAAAAAACGAGTGTATTTATTCACTCAAAAATCTTCATAATATAATTAGAAGAAATGAAGTTAAGCATCATAATATATTGATGTTTAAGCATCTAAAATATAAAATATTGAAATAGAGAATAAATACAGACAAAGATTTTCTGAATATCTTCATATCTGTAATAATTACATAAATATCATTATTTTGACACTTCTAAATTTGTGCCAGATAATTACTTTGAGACTATTTATTCATCGGCAAAAACAGTTAAAGTAAATATTTATATTTGCCTGATATGTAAGTTTATAAGAAGAAGATAGAAAAGGTGAATATTCCAGAAAAACATATAGGGAATAAGTACACACATTTTCAGAACTGAGATGCTTTCAACTTAGAGACTATGCTAAAGATTTGCCTTCACTTACATTTTCAGAGGACCAGATCAAATAATGTGTAAATAGGTAAACAAACAGAGGCATCATTTGTGATATATATTAAGACATGCATTTGTGTATAGATTTTGAATGAAAGTTCCTGACGTGGTCCTGAACATTAAAGAGCCTGCAGATTGACAGACAGACTAGAACATGACTTGGAAGAGTTGGAATGGTGGAGGCAGAGCCAAAATTACCTGATGCTCTTTCCTTCCCTTCATGGTCATTTGCTCAGTTTGTATCTCAATCCCCAGGTTTCTGACTATGGGGTCACAGAATGGCGTTTTGTTGTTGTTGTTGTTGTTGGTGGTGGTGGTGGTGGTGTGTGTGTGTGTGTGTGTGTGTTATTCTTGTTTTGTTTGTTTGCTTTTGCTTTGGTTTTTGTTTTTGTTTTTTCACAGAAGAGCACCATCTTAAACCAAGGATCATAAACCAAAGTCACTAAATGAATCCTAAACCATAAGCTCTAAAACCTAATGAGATTTCCTGCCAGTCTTGGAGACAAAGTTTGCCTATCAGGAAATTTTTAGATTGCCTTAATTGAAGTGAGGAAATCCCTTCTAAGTGTGGGCAGCATCTCAGCTGGTATACTGAAAGAATAAGTTGAAAGTTAACCTCAATTCACTTCACTCACACATTAATGGAACATACCATCTGGAAAGCTTCCTCATGATCCTGTAGAAATGCCTTTCCTGCCATGGTGTACTGTATCCCTTCTCACATGGTGAAACAAACAAACAAACAAACCTTCCCTCCCTTATGTTGCCTTGTGTTAAGTATCTTAACACAGCAAAGAGAAAGGCTCATCTTCAGTGAATAATCACTTTCTTCTTTTATATGACTATAAAATGCAAGGTTTTCTGCAATGATATGTCAGTAAAATAACAACTAGAAAAAGGAACATTAAGATTAACATATGAAATAAACTACAAGACAGAAGAAAGTGATAAGTTTTCCTCACACGGCTTCCATGTGACAAAGGAGTTGAGAGAAATGCCCAGTCAAACAAAGGCAGAAGAAGAAAGAGATATGCAGATAACTTACAAGGTCATGAACCTCATAAGTAATTTTGATCTTGTTGCTTTCCAAACTCAGCAGCTTACTCCCTTTCGGAGTTTTCCTTTCCTAATAAACTGCCTCTCTATTCCTATTTCTAACTTGGTGTCCATGATACAGTATTTTATTTTCTGGAACACAAGGACTGGGAAACACAGTACCTAGAGAGCACAGATTAGTAGCTATAACATTTGACACATCTAGCAAGAACTGAAAGGAAATGCCTCTGCGCTTTGCTCTCAACAAAGACAACCATTCCATAACTATTGCTTCCTGGAAGACTTGGAAATGATGGACAGATATTTCTAATTGTACAGGTCAGTCTGGATGGCTCAGATTCAATCTCTTTCTTTACTTTTCATGTCTTAAGGTATCCTACAACTGCTAGCAATGAGTTTCTCTAGACCCACTCTCTGATCTACATGGAGTGTAGCTAACATTTTCTGACTTCAAGAAGTGTGCACTGACGGGAAGATTTATAGGATAGCCAACTGTTTAAAATAGCTAACCTTCAAGGCTTTTTGCAATTCTCAGAAATATAATTGAAACCTGGAAGAGTTGCTGAAAACCCCCAAGTTATGATGTGCTCTTACATAGAGTTATCCATGTTACAAAGATAGAGACAAAGCAAAATGGCAGCATTTATAGCATTACTTGAGTTCCCAAGGTTGTTGGGAACTCTTGCACTTTCTCATATAACATATTGAATGACAAAACTGGTGCCTTAAACATCAGCTATTGAAATGCTGATTGTTTCCTTTAGGATGCTGGAGACCATTAGCTTTATATGATGATCCTTTTATATGTCTGCAAGTTTATCTATCTATCTATCTATCTATCTATCTATCTATCTATCTATCTATCTATCTATCTATCTATCTAAGTGTGCCTCTAAGTTAAAGAGTGAGATGCTGGCAGTATCATAGTTTGTTTCAAGAGGTTAAATACTCCTCTGTCAAAATCAAAAGATGTATTTAAGGTTAGAACAATTATATTCTCTTTCTGCTGAAGATTCCTAATTTAATTGATTACACTGTTCGATTTATGTGTTTCTGATTTGTTACACATTTGCTGCTCTCAACTCCCCTTCAAGTGTCCATTAGACCGACTCTAAGATTATAAAGGCATTTCATCAAATAACAAGACACTTGAGCATTAGACATAAAGAATAAACAAAACTAATGAGTACCCCATACATTTATACTGTTAACATAAAAGTTGAGTTGAAACAAAATATCCAAAGTCATTTATATAAGCTCGTCTCTTCTCAGGATTTAACAGCATATTTCAAGCTTTCTGTGTTTGTTTGTTTGTTTGTTTGTTTGTTTTTTTCAGGCTTGGAGTTTTTGTTATGTTTCTATTATTTTATCCTATTAATCTATGTATAAAAGCATCCAAGGAAAGATACTTTATTTAAATGAAGTCATAAAAATATCTCAGGAATGCTGTTGCAAGATTATGCCTTGGTTCTTGCTGTGGAATACACTAATCTCTAAAACAACACCTTCAATGTTATCCAGTTGATTACCAGTTCAGTTACTGTGGAGAGTTTAGAACATACCAAGTCCAGAGACAAATTATCTTGGGTTAAATTGAGTCTGATTTTTTTTTTATATATCTTTCTGTATCTGCCCTAACAGAGGTATGACAATTAGTTAAATAATTTGAAGTAACAAACAGACTAATGGTTTGATTTTGGAGTAGAAACTTAACAGACCATTAGCTTTTATCAACCATGAAACAAAAAGTATCTTGAGACAACATCTGACATCTATAACAGAGGTCCCCCGCTATGTCTTTAGAAATGTATCTGAGAAATAGCTTGATTGCATCTTTTCGTTGTTATGTTACTATTAAAAAAAAAAAAAAAAAAAAAAAAAAAAAGGGCTGGTGAGATGGCTCAGTGGGTAAGAGCACCTGACTGACTGCTCTTCCAAAGGTGCAGAGTTCAAATCCCAGCAACCACATGGTGGCTCACAACTATCCTTAACAAGATCTGACTCCCTCTTCTGGAGTGTCAGAAGACAGCTACAGTGTACTTACATATAACAAATAAATAAATCTAAAAAAAAAAAAAAAAAGAAGATGCCATATTGAAAAATGGAACTTGGGACAACCTAAATCTGTTTCCAAGTCATGTTTTGTAGGCTTAGATTTTTTGTTTGTTTCTTTGTTTTTGTTTTTTGTATTTTCGAGACAGGGTTTCTCTGTATAGCCCTGGCTGTCCTGGAACTCACTCTGTAGACCAGGATGGCCTCGAACTCAGAAATCTGCCTGCCTCTGCCTCCTGAGTGCTGGGATTAAAGACGTGCACCACCATGCCTGGCTGGCTTCGAATTTTTAAAAATATATTTTTAATATGGATTCAAAAATCTTTCAAGCTGCCCCTTCCTAGCCTACAGCAGAAAGGTTAGGGAGAAAAGATGGTGTGAACGTCTGCCTCGCCAGCAAGGAAGATGCCACACAACAGGATTCTTCTACACACGTTTATTGGGAGAGCTTGATTGCTGTGGCAAAAGACCCCAAGCCCTAGAACTAGAGCTGCTTTTATAGGCCTAGGACTGGCGTGGCCATGTCTGATTGATTCTGCTTTCAGTCCTTAATTTACATGCCCCGGGATGGGCTGTGACTTGGTGTGAAACCCATTTGCACCTGCGCACATTGGTTGTTTACCGGAAATACACAGGCGGTGGCCAGTGGTAGCCAGCGCCATCTTGTAATGGCGTTACGTGGCTTCCCACAGATGGTAAATAGGACAAAAGGATGTGAACCTGTTAAATAGTAGCTCTTTGGAGTGTTTCTAATCTCTCTTTTTCAGTATAAGACAAGTTTACTTCAGTAGTGTGAAGATACCAAACACACATCAGCAGTGGTGGCATGAGCCAGCTGAAACAGCCAGGCCTCTGCTGAATGGGCACAGGTCAGCAAGTAAGCAGTAACCAGCTGTGAAGCCAGGAGAAATTCTCTGCCAGGCCCCTCTCAAGTGAAGGTCAGTGAAGAAGAGGACTCTAGACCAACAAAGCATTGCAAAGGTAGCTATGAAAGAACACAGCCACTGTCTGTTGAGTCCTAGTTATACTTCAAACATCATGTGCCCTCCCATGGGTTTTGCCACAGCATGAATCTGCATCAGGAAACCACCATGGGGGTGGGGGTGGGGGGCAGTGAGCTGCATTGTATGATGAGACCAGGCCAGAATTTTCACTTCAGTGTTCACTAATCCTCTTGAGCAATGAGTTGTATTTTTAGTCAACATAACCAAACATTGTAATTTGTTTAAAGCAACCTTCTTAATTAAAATAATAATGAAGAAAAAATCAACCAAATGAACCAACCAAACAAACAAAAACAGTAGACAAACAACTACTGACTGGTTTCTAAGCAGAAGATATGTTTGTATTGCAGATGATTTGACTGTTGTCTCAGTCAGGGTTTCTATTCCTGCACAAACATCATGACCAAGAAGCAAGTTGGGGAGGAAAGGGTTTATTCAGCTTACACTTCCATACTGCTGTTCATCACCAAGGAAGTCAGGACTGGAACTCAAGCAGGGCAGGGAGCAGGAGCTGATGCAGAGGCCATGGAGGGATGTTCTATACTGGCTTGCTTCCCCTGGCTTGTTCAGCCTGTTCTCTTATAAACCCAAGACTACCAGCTCAGAGATGGCACCAGTCACAAGGGGACCTCCCCCCTTGATCACTAATTGAGAAAATGCCTTGCAGCTGGATCTCATGGAGGCATTTCCCCAAGTGAAGCTCCTTTCTCGGTGATAACTCCAGCCTGTGTCAAGTTGACACAAAGCTAGCCAGTACAGCTATAATTGTCAGAAATTGATTATAACTCAGAAATTGATCAGTGCTTCCCAAGGAACCCTAAAATTTCTGCTTCTCATATAAGCCTTATTTTCTTGGCTTTCTGTTGTTGTTGTTATGCCCTACTGACTTCTGTAAATGTACTTTTCTATTGTCTTCTTCTTATCTGAGGTAATTAGAATCATGGGAAAAAAAGAATTTATTAGAATTCTCTTATATAAATGAAGTTACAGAGAGTGACAAATGAAGACATTATAAGCTGTTCTGTCATTTGCTTTTGGTATTGCAAAATAAATAAATAAATAAATAAATAAAAGCAATCTGATGTAGCCTAAATCAACTTTTTTCAAGACTGACTGTTTAAAAATTCTTATAAATAATTTATTTTCTTGACCTAACAGAGCTGGAGAGTCAGATAGTTTAACTGTTCAGTGTATGCATTCTGTAAAGAAAAGAATCAAATCACAGAAAAAATATGACCTCAGTGCTACCTGTGAAAGCCAAAGAGTCAGACAGACATCCGCTCAGCCTAGCAGACAGCACAACTCTTAAAGGAAAAGAAAACTAAAAGAAGTAGCGCCTCAGTTAACAACAACAACAACAATAACAGTAACAACGCACCTTTTGAAAAGCTTCAACAGGTCTTGGCGACAGTAACAATAATGATTTATTTGCAAAAAGGAAAAATGTTTACCAATAGTATATTAATAAAATAGCAAAATATTAAACAATACATATAGCTCTAGAAGGGCTCCTGTTTCAGAGATCTCCCCTTGGGGTGCAACAATATCACATAGGACAATTACAGACAAATCAGCTATAATACAAACATATCTTCTGTTTAGAAACCAGTCAGTAGTTGTTTGGTTGGGTTTTGTTTTTGTTTTTGTTTTTGTTTTTTTTATTTTCATTACTTTTTCACTTAATACACTTCTTTTAAATCAATTACAACATTAGATTTCTTTGAAAAATTGTTTGTTTGAGTTTTGCCACAGTCTCTGTATATCTGGTTTGCTATTTTCTTTGTTTTAGCTGTCCAAGGAATCAGAATCAAGTATCGCTCTTTGGGGTCTATAATGAGATCACCTTCATATTCTTAGGTGTATGAGTACTTGATTCTCAATTTCTGAAACCTACTATGTAGGTAGGTTGAGGAAGTATGGACATGTTAAAGGAAGTATATTACCTGGGATAGGCTTTGAAGTAGTGTGTTAGTCAGGGTTCTCTAGAGTCACAGAACTTACAGATAGTCTCTATATAGTAAAGGAATTTATTGATGACTTACAGTCTGCAGTCCAAATCCCAACAATGGTTCAGTAGTAGCTGTGAATGGAAGTCCAAGGATCTAGCAGTTGCTGAGTCCCACATGGCAAGAAGGCGAAAGAGCGAGAGCCAGACTCCCTTCTTCCAATGTCCTTATATGGTCCCCAGCAGAAGGTGTAGCCCAGATTAAAGGTGTGTGCCACCACACCTTTAATCCCAGATGACCTTGGACTCCCTGTCTTAATCTTCTGGATTCAATCACCACTGTGTCTCAAGATCTCAATATCAAGATCCAGATCAGAAACTTCTATCTCCCAGCCTCAAAATTAGGTTCACTGGTGAGCCTTCCAATTCTGGATTGTAGTTCATTTCAAATATAGTCAAGTTGACAACCAGGAATAGCCACAACAAATAGCAACAACATATGCTATTCCTTCCTTTCTGTTTATAGTTCAAGGGGTGAATTCTTAGCTTTTGGTCCTGATGGCAAACTTTAACTGTTGATAATAGATTCTAAAACTCTAGAACCATAAGTCAAATTAAACACTTTCTTCTATAAATTGCCTTTACCATACTATTGCAGGAATTGAAAAGTCAACTAAAGCAGAAATTGGTACTACATTTTGTGCTAGAGCTGTGCAAAACTAAACTGTCTTTGTTTTGTTTTTTCTTTCCTTTTGTTTATTTTTGTTTGTTGTTTGGTTTTTTTTTCTGAGAAATGTGTACAACATTAAGATTTAGGATTAAATAAGTGGATGAAAGTTGTAAGCAGGGCCTAATGGCACATTCTAGTAGACAGTTAAAGGTGTTACTGTGGAAAAAAATCTATACAATGGGAGCCCACCTCAAGTGGTTTCAGAGGGAAATATTACTAGCAACTCATCTAGAATCTATCCTTGGATAGTTTGTCAAAGGATGTGGATGCTTTCTGTCCATGTCCTAAGAACTTGCATGAGGCTAAATTAAAAAGCATTGAACTAAAATCCTTAAGTGATGTGTTTCACAGTTCTCAATATTGATTCTTTCATGTACTTTTATGCAAAGTGCACAATGAGAAGCAGTAGATGGGCCAGGAAGAAATATAAAATATACACTTTAGAGAGAAAAATTATACTGGGAAGCTAAGTGTTACCATCAAGGATTATGCTGAAATAAAGGATACAATTGGTAAGTCAATTAGCATCATTAGTAAGGATCCAGGTGCAGGTTGGAAAAGAAGGTCAGGTGCCATAGGACAAGAGCACATGCAGTTGTGAATCCAAACTTTATTTAGCCTAGAAAAGCTAAATATATGGAGTGTAACCAACTCAAAAGAATAAAGCATCTTGTAGATGGAAACACTGAAAATATAGAGCCATCTAACCTTAGATATAAAGCTACAGGATTTTCACTTCTGGATTCCATTTTTACTTTCACTGAGTATTTCTTCACTATGTCACATTCCTTCCATTTGGAAAGTAATTTATATTCTGTTATTATAGACTGTAAATACATTATTTTCTTTTTGATTTTACAGAGAGTTAAAAGTAAGAGATTGCACTGCACTCTCAGAAGAGATCGTGGATTTTAAAGTCTAAAAATTGTTAAGAATACGATAGACTATGTGACAGTTTTAGTTCGAATAAATGCACTTTGAAATAATGATATGGTTATGAAAATATTTGGGCCAAGGAGTGAAATGTAGCATTTTGAATGAGATGATTTCCCATATTCACATACATCTGAATACTTACTCCCCAGTTTTGTGGCACAGTTTGGAATGGTATGGGAGAAGTAGCCTTTTTGAAGGAAATGTGTTACTATTTCATCTATGGTTTGTTTTCGGACTCCTTTTTACAGGTCAATATGGGAGCTCTCAGCTTCAATTCTTCACTGTATGATCATGGATCTCAACTAAACACTTCCTTCTTTATGTTGTCATGGTGTTTTGTATAGCAATAGAAAAATAATTAAGACCACCCTCTTAGTACAAGCATGGCCATAATTTGATTCTCATTTTCTCTGGATCCACTGACTAGGATAATCATGTTAATCTCGTTAAAATGTTGTATTTTAACATTATAAAATTTATATCTTTAAAGATACATTGAAATTTCAAACTAAGAACCTGATGGGGAATGGAATCTAGACAACTTCTCTTGCAGAAAAACTCCAAACTCTTCTCCATTCAATAAATTAGTAGCAAGTTGGTCTTTCTTAGGTAGAAATTGTATTCTTCATCAGTATGGGTATTTACAAAATTTGATTTACTACAAGGATAATCCTTCCTAAATGATATTTGGGATCTCAGTTTTTAGAAAGTAGTAATGACTAGAGATTCAAGGACTGGAAAAAAAGATATGAAGATGAACAGGGAAAGAAGCCAGTTGGCAGAGAAAAACTGGAAAACTTTTTGCTTCCTAGGCAATATATAACAAACAAAAGTCATCAAAGGCTCATGTTACACAAAATATTAGAATATAGGTACAATGTAAATGACCTGTAAAATTTGATAAGTCTTTTGGTCTAGCAGTTTGGAAAGTATGCCCTTTGCTTCAGTTTGCTACCTGAGCTGTCAAACTTTATGTCAGCTTGACACAGACTAAGATTATCTAAGAGGACAAAAATTATATTGACAAAATGTCTCCATAAAATTGGTATGTAGGCAAACCTGTAGTGCATTTTTTTTAGTTGGTAATGGATGAAGGAAAGCTCAGCTTAGTTTTCATGAGTCCATATCTGATCTGGTGGTCCTGAGTTCTATTAAACTATAGGCTGAGCAAGCCACAGGAGTAAGTCAGTATTCAATACTCTTTTATGGCCTTTGCTTAATACTCCATGTTTCTTCTCTCTTTGAGTTCATACTCTGACTGTCTTCACTGATGAACAGTCATGAAGAAGCATAAGCCAAAAATAAATCTTTTCCTCTCCTACTTGCTTTTGGTCATGGTGTTTTGTTACAGACATTTAAATCCTAATACACTATCACATCTAAGTTTAAAAATGACACACTCATTAATATATTGACTCTATTTCTATTTCTCATCAAGTATTGCTGTGTATTAATTTTGTCCTGCAAAAAAAAAAATTTAAAATCTCATCAGATGACAGAATGACTTAGATACAACCCTTAAGGAATGAAATATCACATTTAGTGTGTTCTAAGCTCATGCATAATATCATGGTGACTCATCTTTGACTCAGAGTAAGTTATTTCTAATTGCCTTTGAAGCAAGAGCTTTGTTGAATTTTAACAAGATTTATTGTGAACAATTGGTCTTTTTTGTTTATGTAGGATGTTAAATTTCAGTATTAGGAGTCAGAAAGTTGGAGATACAAGGAAGATATTAGTGTTATTCTAATCACACCTGAAAGCCTAAGGGCCAATGATATTTGTGGTGATAATTCCAGTCTGAAGATAGGAAAGAAATTATTTCAGAGCTCTACCAGACAACAGAAAACAAGCAACTTCTCTGTCCTCAGTCTTTTATCTCTTATATCCTTCAGAATACCACAAAATTATTTAATTCGCATAATCTTTACCTTGAAAAATGTGATATATAAAAATTAATCATTACGTACCCTGAATGAGAAGACTTGAACCAGTGCCTTTATACAGTGCATGATATAATTTTTAA
Source organism: Mus pahari (assembly GCF_900095145.1). Classification (NCBI taxonomy): domain Eukaryota; kingdom Metazoa; phylum Chordata; class Mammalia; order Rodentia; family Muridae; genus Mus; species Mus pahari. Next base: position 61,084,764 of record NC_034601.1, on the reverse strand, counting down.
ATATTCCCCAAGTATATATATATACTTTTTAATTAGGATTTGGATCAACAGGAAATTTTGTTCTAGTAGTGTTTCTAATTTCCTTTTTATGTTATTTAACAGTCATGATTTAGAGCATAATGTGGACATTTCTAAAGCTATGTCATAGAGAAAATTCAACACAGACCATTGTTATCAAACTACACTGAATCAAATAACAGATTTTTAGTACTTTCTTTTAAAGGTCACTTGTGTGCCCACAGAATGCAAGTTTAAAAGGTTAGGTTCCATGAAGCTTTAAATAGAGAATCAAAGTCTTGTTTGCATGAGCTTTATTCATTGTCACTTCCATTCTTTCAGCTCTCCGAAGAAAATATATTCATGAATTATTTGCCAATTTTTATTTAAAAAGAAAACCTAACCAAAGTAACAGTATCTATTCACATTCTATCTTAAAAACAGCAGCAATGCCAAAATAGTTTAAGCTTCTCTAAAGATCCACTGATGGAAGTTCATTATAATTTTAATGCTTCACAGGACCAAAGGCCTCCCCTCCCATTCATGCCAGATGAGACCATTCTCTGCTGGAGACCATGCTGCTGGAGCCCTGGGTCCCTCCATGTGTACTCTTTGGTTGGTGGTTTAGTCCTTGGGAGCTCTGGGGAGTCTGGTTGGTTGATACTCTTCTTTCTGTAGGTTTGAAAACCCCTTCAGCTCCTTCAGTCCTTCCCCTAACTCCTCCATTGTGGTCCCTGTGCTCTGTGGATGGTTGGCTGCAAGCATCCACATTGGTCAGGCTCTGGCAGAGACTCTCAGGAGACAGATATATCAGGTTCCTGTCAGCAAGCACTTCTTGGCATGAGAAATAGTGTCTGGGTTTGGTGTCTGTAGATGGGATGGATCCCCAGGTGGATCTCCCTTCTATTAAAAACAAAAGGAAATAATTTTAATGCTTTAAATTATGATTCTCTTATTTAAGAGAGTTCCAAGTTACTATATATTGCTCTTGCAAAGCTCCCAAATCAGGCTTGTGTTACCCATGTTTTGCAGCTCACAACTTACAGTAATTCCAGTTCCAAGGATTCTGGTGTTCGCTTGCTCTGATCTGCATGGTATGTAGACCATTGTCTCATATGCTGACACAGAGAGACATACATGTACCTAGAAACGTTGAAAAGCGATTGACTCACTGTTTTGTTAGTTTGAGAGGTGCATAACCGTTTAAGTCTGATGTTAACAACATAGATTTGGTCTCACTTTCAAAAATGCTTTGTATGTTCATGGCTCTATCCCAATTAACTATAACTCTGAGCAAAAGATCCCTAACAAAACAAATGCAAAATATTTTTATAAGCTAAAGTGATGTAGAACCTTTTACCAATAGAACACTGGACAGAACCATATATAGCATGTTTGTTGAAATGTGATTTAAAAAAATGGTCCCAAAGAAGAAGGCCTGATTATAAGTTTCCAAAACAGAAACATCAGAGAATAATAACAACCACATAAAAACCACAGTGGATATACAGGATAGTCTGAAGGCTATTATGACTGGCCTCAGACAAAGAAATCCAATTCAGTTATGTATGGTAAACTTCCTCTTCCAATGTGTTACCCACCCCCATGGCAAAAGCACAAAGAAGGTTACAAAACACAACTCTTGTATAATACATTGTGGGAAACTGATAAACTATGTTGCCCCAAACTTAGGCTTGAAACCATCTTATAGTAAAGACAAACAGGTTTTATTCCTGATTATAATTACATCTCTGTTTCTCAAGGATTATATCAGGCCCCACCTGTAACCTTAACTACAAAGAGTTCTAGGCTGCCTGCTGCAGAACACAGTAATGATGCCTTTGTTTCAAAAGCTTATTATGACCACCTTGCTATGGCTACCTTGCTATGACTACATTGCAACCATGTTTTTATTTGAGGAGATTGTTATGACCAACTATTTTGCTTCAGTCCTGTTTCTGTAAAACCCTCTCCCCTCATTTATTTTCCAACCCTTCCCCCATTTGGAAAACCCCTACTTCTAAACTATGAAACCCTTATTTTACTCATGTCCAATATTCACCTTGAACCCTGCCTTTAGGGAGAGACAGCCCATGTATATGAAAAAAAAAAATGCTTGCTTTAATTAAATTGATTGCTTTTTTAATTTGGCCACAAATTGGATTGGTGGTCTTTCTTCTCAAATCCATGGGACTAATATTTACAGGCCAACCAAAATTTGGAAGCCAGACCATCCCTTCAGGCCTGGTGGGACTGAAAAGCTGCTCCATAGGGATAATATACCTTAGAGACATTTCAAGGCCCTTAGGTGTAAATAGTTATATCAAAGGAGAGTAGGAAATACCCATGTATGGAGGTTAGAGAAGTCATAGGTACTCTCTGAGACCAGAAAGGACTCAGACCTTCTGAGTCCCGTGAGATCCCTATCTGAGGACATGTGGCACAGGGTGTTGAGATCCAATACTTCCTTCTCCAAGGCAAAAAGTGAGATGCCACATGTCCCATTTGGTTACTTGGGAATATAACCGGAGCCAGCTGTCCTTTTTTGGCCAACTTTGGAGCCCAGTGAAAGCCCTGGTAAGATTGGGATGCAAAAGGAAAATTGGAGAGGACAGGCATCTAGGTGTCCATTGATACGGTTTCAATATGCAGAGTTCACAACAGAGCCTTAGCACCCTGAGGATGCTTGATGATCCTGGAATCCATGAGGTTAGTCAGACCCAGCACAGGTCTTCTGGAATTACTGGGAGCCCAAGGAGAATCGGGGTCTAATTGAACAAACCCTCAAGAGACTGGAGGCCACAGGAAGTTTAGAAGTCAGGTGGAGTAGGGGTTGGGGGCTGGGAGGAGGTATGAGATGTGGAACAGTCAGAGGGTGGACGGTGGGGGATAAAAAATCTGGAGTGTAAATAAATAAATAAATAAATAAACAAATAACAGGGTCTTAAGGAGACTCTGGTGACCTCATGGTGCCTGCACTGTGCAAGGAGTCAGTTGAAAAAGAAAAACTCCCTTATTTGTTTTAAAAAAAATCTTCTTTGGTTGAACAGGTGGATCTTTTAATAACCCCAGTCATTGTTGTTGTTGTCCCTGCTGTTAGTTTTGTTGTGTCTTATCGTATGTTTTGTATGTCACTATGTTCCAACTCCTGGTACCTGAAACAGACAAATGTCACTGGTAATAAGACTACTAAACTTGACGGTCCTCTACTTTGTGTTCTGCATATTGGATTCATATTTGTTGTCGCAATTTCTTCTGGGTACTGGATTCTGCATTTGCTGGTTTGATTTTGCTGTCTCCATCACGTGTATGTGCATTTGTGTGTGTGTGCGTGTGTGTGTGTGTGTGTGTGTGGTGCTTCCATTAATCTTCAGCATGATTAGTGATTAAGATGGATGTGGGAACTAGAACTAGCTACCACCACTCCTATGGTGCAGAACAGGGGAATGTTCTCTTTCTCTCTCTTTCTCTCTCTCTCTCTCTCTCTCTCTCTCTCTCTCTCTCTCTCTCTCCCTCACACACACACACACACACACACACACACACACACACACACACTAGTGTACCACCCTGGCGACTTTGTGTATATTTGCCATGGTTATTTTTGATAGCCAGGACTAGAATTTTCTTTCTGTTTACTGGATTCACTTTAGCACGGATTCATTGGTCTTTTTTTGGTGGCAATACTATTTCTATATGTTTTTACGTTCTTCTCCTGCTTGAAAAGCTGACTCTGGAGTTCCAAGGTTTGTGTTCCTTGTGTAGTGAGACCTTTGACTTTGAGGCAGGGAAAGAAACAAAGTATGAGGCAGACAGGCAGACAGGTTAAAATAACAAGATGGCTGGTTTCATCCAACTGTCTAAAATGTTGCTAAGTTGTAAACCTTATCTCAAGATCTATACAGCTATTACATGAAATATTAAATACTGGGATTTACAAGTTTATTGGATTTGGTTAAAACTTTATAGAAACTGTACTAAAATTCAACCTAAAAATTATAACAAAGGGTAATAATTGGGAATTTACACATAAGAAATCTGACTTTTTAGGCTGTAAAACTCGGCACATACAATGGCACAACCAGTCAAAACAAATACAAAGACCTAGTTCATCAAAGTCACATTTTTCAGAATGTCTCCACATACACCAGCCTTGCCTTTTAACTCCCGTCATTCTACTTATGGCTAACTGTTCTTTTTGACTGAAATATGTCAACCCAAAAGATGTTTGTTATGCTTGGGCCCTGAGAAAAGTCTCAAGGCGACACAGAAATCTCAATTACCAGTTGACTAAAGTTAGTGCAGCAAGTATAAATGCCAAATCCAAAATCACAGAAACTAGGCTATTCCTATCTTATCATGCAGTAAGGCAATGATCTCAGCAGTTTAACAACCAACCTGTAAAATGTTTCTCCATACCTAAGGTTTATTCAGGTCATGAGAGGTTGACTAAAGAATATATGTCTAGATTCCTTGTCTTTGCTAACTTCCTATGCTTTAGATATCTTGATAAACTGAGTCATACAAGGAACTGTGGAATTCGGCAGTGATACACTATGAAACAACCAGGAAAAGAAGGTTGCCAACCTCTATATGGACTCTTTACAATTCAATGTTTATTTTGATACAAAAGAGCTACTTAAAGGCTAAATATAATAAGAATGAAAGTATAAATTCCTACTCTTATAACTTGTTATAAACTGTTAAAGATGACTAAGACATGCAAATTAATAGTCACCTTATAAACGACTAAATTCTTTACAAATATAATTCATTTACACAGGCAAGCATTAGTTAGCCTCCCGTATGTGTTTTTTTTTTTTTTTTCAAGGCTAAACCTAAATCAAATAGCTAAAAGCAAATATGTTTTTCTTTTTAAATCAGATATACTTATTACATGATCAAGGAATTTCATATACAAAAAGTAGGCCTTACTTTTCTCAAGCTGTTAGGTACCCTGATGAAGAAGGCAAACTTGCAGATGGGTTTTCCTTGCGAACGTGCTTCATATTAAAGAATAAACAGGTTCCACATATAGCTTTTACTATTCCTTTAAGAAACTTGCTTTGGCAAAACTGCTCTCATCATACTCAAACCATCTCTGTCCAATGTATGAATGCACACCTCTGGACAGAAAAAGGATGTTAAACTTTCCTGCCTATTAAGTATTCCTGCGGAAGGAGCTCCAAAACACACTTCATTTTTTGTAGGGTTTGTTACCCTAAAACCTGTTTGCAGTGCCTTGCAGGTAAGACTAAAGGAAGCTTGTCCCCTGTTGGTTTTTAACTGGTCAGTAAAGTTACTGGCGGCCAATGGAGGAGCAGAGAGAGAGAGAAGCTGGACTTTTAGGATTCCCAGGAAGGGACCAAGGAAGGAGGAAGAGGGGATTCTGCCATCACAAAGGTGTAGGAGACAAACTACACCAGAAAGGTGCAGTAAGGGGAAACAGGGCATGTGTAGGCAGAAAGCATCCAGGAGGGTCGCCCAGCGGGGTCCAAGGCACCAAAGATAAAATATAGATTTAGTAAGTATTAACTCGGGAATATAGGAGGTCAGTGTCTGTTAGCCATGTGGAGTTAGGGAGTGGCCCAGCCATTGAGTTATTTAAGGTATTTAAAATGAAAGGCTGTGTAGGAGTGCCTTTCTTTCAGGAATCCAGAACCTTAGGGAGCAAGTGAGGGGCACAGGCCACACTCTAGCGTTTAGAAGAGATTAACAAATTACCGCTCCTGTTTTTTGTTTGTTTGTTTGTTTCTCTTTTTTTTTTTTTTTTAAAGTTCTTTAACTTCTATCTCCATTCTATATCTGTCTTGGCACAGTTCCCCGCAGCTGGTAGATACCATCTAGAAATCAGATGCCATGCAGGGAGTGGGTGGGTGGGTGGGGGAACGCCCTCATAGAAGCAGGGGGACAGTTATAGAATAGGGGGCTCTGGGGGGAGGTGGGGGACTGGGAAAGGGGATAACATTTGAAATGCAAATAAAAAAATCCGATAAAAAAATAGAAGAGAAATCAGATGCCTGATTATACACTGCTCCAAAAGTGATTTACACTACACTAAACCTAGGTAGTTCTACAAAACTGCAAAGCCCTGCGTTTGCTGAAAACTGATAAACCAAATCAGCTGATGTGATTGCTCCTTGTCTCTTCAGTTTGATCAACAAACCAAAGGCTCCTCATGAATACTTCATTGTCCTGATTACCTACCAGCGCTTGACTAGTATTTCAGCTTTCTGCTGTGGACTCAAGAGCTTTCTGGTAGCATTCTTGGGTTTTGGATTGGTGGGAGAAGTAGCTTATTAATAATATATTTTAGAAGTTTTTGACAGTAGAATGATATTATATCAAGCACAGAGGTAAGCAATTGCTAGCTTTCAAATGGATTAAAATAGCCACAACAGCTGGCTCTTCTCACCAACTTTTTAACTCCTTATGATCCTAAAGTTCAGTCATTTGAATTTGTGGAGTCTTTTTACAGTGGCGCTACTAAAATTTTTTCTAACCCTGGTAATCCTCACTAGATAAAAGCATAATATGCACCCAAGTGAATTTAGGTGACTCAAAATGAATATTTATATTTCTTATCCTATGCTAAATATGGGCAGGGGCTTTCAAATATCAATAACCTACTTTTTATACAAACACCAGAGAGGCATTCATAGACATTATAGAACTTAAAATAGCAAGCATTTTAAGACGTGGTCCTTAATGAAGACAAATGAAAACAAATATCATTTATATTTATTGAATCAAATAGATGAACATTTAAATTTCTTTGCATCTCAGGTATTGCCATCATTAAATAAGATTAACTCATAGGCACTTTTTCCTGAAGTATGATGATAACTGATTGAGAATTGTGCTAAGTCTGAGTTCCATCAAGCAAATGGAGAAGACTTTAGGAATCCTTTAAAAACAGACACATATGTAGCAGAAGATGGCCTAATCTGCCATCATTGGGAAGAGAGGCCCCTCGGTCTTGCAAACTTTATATGACCAAGCACAGGGGAATGCCAGGGCCAAGAAGTGGGAGTGGGTGGGTAGGGGAGCAGGGGCGGGGGGGAGGGTGTAGCAAACTTTTAAACTTTCGGGATGGCATTTGAAATGTAAATAAAGAAAATATCTAATAAAAACAAAACAAAACAAAACAGACAGAAGAAAGTAAAGAATAATTTTCTTAGGTTTTGAATGAAAATCAAGGCAGGCAAGTCAATAAGGGGAGAGAGAGAGAGAGAGAGAGAGAGAGAGAGAGAGAGAGAGAGAGAGGAGAGAGAGAGAATACTATGTTCTTAATTACTGATCACAATGGAAAACTCTGGTCTCTCTCTCTCTCTCTCTCTCTCTCTCTGTGTGTGTGTGTGTGTGTGTGTGTGTGAGTGTGTGGTTCTGCCTGCAGAACACTGTGGCCTGGATCCAAACTGGAGAGCGGGAACTCCTGAAAAGGAACAGGGCTGCGAAAAGAAACATGGAGGCCTTGGCAAAGACTTCTGATCAAGGCCCTTGTCCAGACTTGCTTAAGTACAAGGAAGGGTTAGGAAGGGTTCCCAGCATGCCCCTGAGTCCTTTGAAGTTGCCACGGTGGTTCTCATGATGGTGGGCAGTCCTCGCGGTGGCGGGTGGTCCGGGCGATGGTGGGCGGTCCGGGCGAACTGGGTAGCACTCTGGTATTCCTGCTGGAGGGGGAGTGGTTAGTGGGGGTGGGAGACACCAACATGTGAGAGAGAGAGAGAGAGAGAGAGAGAGAGAGAGAGAGAGAGAGAGAGAGAGAGAGAATAGTAATGTCCCATGTGCCATGTATTCCCAGGCTTTAGCCAGTGTCCAAAGGAGAAATAAAAGAAAAGTTGTGCTTTTCTGAGTTATCTCTTAGAGAAAAATAAGCCAAGTTAATAGCCTCAACAACTACATTCTGCTACTTTGAATTCAGCGAAAATTCAAAAAGCCATGTGGTCATAGAGCAGAGGTTCCTAATTACTGCTTGATATAGCTCTTCAATTAACTGTCCCAAGGGAGGGTTTTGGGTCTGTTGAAATGCCATATCTCCATCTAGGAGACTAAGGGAGCTTAAACTCCAAACTTAAAATTTTCATTTCATTTAATCATTTAGAATTTCATACAATATTTATCATGTACTTTTATTATATATTATATCACATCTTTTTACAAATCCATCCAGTTCTTCCACATTCCCTTGCCCAATGTATGTCTGTGTTTCTTTGTTTCATTTCTTTTTTCCTTTCTTTCTTCTTTCTTTCTTTCTTTCTTTCTTTCTTTCTTTCTTTCTTTCTTTCTTTCTTTCTTTTAAATTATCATACTGAATCTATCATGAAAACTCATATGTATGTGGATGTGAAACCATCCAATGAAGCACAGCCAAAGAATAAGGGACCATTCAGCTAAAGAAGACAGACTCCCTGTTCTCCATCAGTCATCTTTCAATTGTTCCCCAGAGTGGATGTACCTTTCTCCCTCCCACATGCATTCTAAATGGTCACAAGCTTGACATGCAGGCCTTCTTCAGACAACTACATTTGCTATGAATATGTGAGTACAAAAGCCCAGCTATGGCCAATGGGTGTAGTTCAATTCCAGTCTTCTCAACCAATGACTCTTACTGTCCTCATTCCTGGATGATCTCCGATCCTGAAGTAGAGAGGACTGCCATTATTTTGAACAGACAGAGAATTAGGTTAGGGGTTAAGAGATCATGTTTCTTGGTAGAGACCCCATGTTTGATCACCAGCACCACAAAGATAGCTCAAAACTGTATGCATTACTAGGGGATCCATCACTCTCTTCTGACCTCCAAATGTATATCACTTGTTGCAGTAAATCTCCTCCCAAATATGCCCTGGAAATGAAAATACAACACAGTTAATATGATTACAAGCTGTGTTCCTAGATTGGGCAGATCTACTGCTACACTACCATCTTCCACATCTTTTTAGACCCCTTAGAACTTGCAGTTTCTCGAGGACATGCGCTTCTGCACAGCTTTCCTTCCTCCTCCTCCTCCTCTGCGTCCTCTCCTTCAATTTCTCCTTCTTCTCCCTTTCACCTTCAACTCCACCTTCCCTTTTATCTGTCCAATCATCAGCTCTCCTTAATTTTAAAAATTAAGATTGGAAGCAGGTTTACAGGTAATCACCTTAGTGTTGACTCATTCCTTGTCCCCAACCACTCAAAGGAGAACTAAGTTAACATCAAATATAATTAGCACCAGGGCTATCCACAACATTTCCCCCTTTCTGTCCAATTAAATGTCTATTTTATCTCAGATATAATTGAACATACTATTACTATTTTGTAATTTATAAAGTACAAGAGACCTAACACCCAGTCCATCATGTTTGTTAATTAAAAGACGCTCGGTCATCTATCCTTACTTTAAAAAAACTTATAATTCTACATCTGGTTATATCTTGGCTTTAGATTGAATGCCATCTAAAAACCATCCTCTCCAAACTGTTCCTTTCAAAGTAAAAAGCCTGGGTTCACTAGAAGACTATGTAGTTTTCCAACCACATAAGAAATCCAAGAACAACTGATATTAACTGAAAATAAGCCTAACACAGCTTGCAAAACTTAGCCAATCCGTAGAGACCTCTGATCACCTGGACAGTCCCTTACTTCAGCATGTTGGAGCATCAGTCTTCAGCCTACTGGCCAGGGTCATCTGACAGACTTAGAGAACCAGGAATATCAAGGACTAGCCTACTCTGTCTTGGCAAAATCAAGCTGTCCTAACCTGTAATTGTGTCCTTTCTTTTGACAGTATTATGTCTGTAGATAAAATGAGGCAATTCTTGCCTAGTGACTGTTTGGCCACAACTGGAGTAACTCAAAAATGCTCAGTTTCTTCTTTGAATCCAAGACAGGGAAAGCTGTTAGGAGTAGACTGGTCTCAACACCAAGTAAATAAATAACATTAAATGTCACTTTCTGTGGACTTCTGACATTTTTCAAAATCAACTATCTATGTGAAGTAATCTAGACTGTTGTCTGTTAACTACTCTCAGCCATTTCTAATTAAAATAACTGAAAACACCCTAACAATAACTCAGAGCCATGAATTTCCTATTTGGCCCTTAACTCACAAGCTTAATCATCTCAGATATGTTTATAATAACAGCAATAGAAGGACTGGATCTAAACCCTGTACTTCAAAATTTTTAGTATCAAAGATAACCTATAATAACCACCCCTAGCCCCAAAGCTTAGGGAACTGGGATGACGACTCTTCATAACTCCTTTACATTGAATATGGGCATTGAGATATTTTTGAAGGGAGGGGGAAAGGTAGGGAAATTGGGGAGTTGGATAGCCTTACGAAGGCCACACAAATGATTGTATTAGTCTCTGATATCTGTGTCCTGACATGATCCAGATGAAAACCCAAGACATCAGGAGTTCAGGCAGGCCAGTTCAGCATGTATGATGATGAAATGTACCAAGGCCATATATTCTGTAATATATAAACCTCAAAACAAAAATTTAGTATCATCAAGATAAACTTTTTGTTTGATTCTCTGGAATCTAGTTCTCAGGGGGCTTCCCCCTATCAAATCTGACCCATATAACTTTGGAAGTTGTAAATACCTTAATCACCTTTTCCAAAAACACAGACAAAACCCTTTCCCCAAATCCGCATATACTTCAGCCTGTAACCAGGAAAACCTGTAGCTTGTCCTCTGTCCCAGAGGAACAATAAAACCACCACACTACTCAAAATCACACATATTTTAACCTATTTAGGCCTTTCTAATTTGTCATGTCAGGATATTAACCCAAAATTCTCCTGGAGCCTACATTAGAGAGAATATGAGTCTCCTGCAGACTTTATCGTACCTTATTTAAAGCAATTGATTCACACTTCGATTTTCCTTTCCTCTTTCCTTTTCTTTCCTCTTCTCCTTTCCCCTTTCTTCTCCTTTCCTCCCCTCCCCTCTTCTTCCTTCCCCTCCCTTCCCCTCCCCTCCCCTCCCCTCCCC
>NC_034601.1:61072559-61073724 GCF_900095145.1 Mus pahari | reverse complement strand
TCTCCTCTCCTCTCCTCTCCTCTCCCCTCCTCTCCTCTCCTCACCTGCTTATAAGATGAAGCTTGTAAACCCAGGATTTAAACCCAAAATTCCTGAGGAGTCCACGTTAGACAGAATATGAGTATCCTGTAAGACTTATTAGAACAATACATCTTTAACAATCTTTAAAGCAATCAATTCAAACTTCCACTATACCTGTTATACCATCTATGTGTTGTGCTCTCTACCAGGAGCCACAGACATTTATTTAATTAATACCCATTATAATATCTATCTGTTATGCTCTCTACCTGGTGCCATAGACTTCCATTAATTAATACCCGTTTATAACAGGTGATATCACTGCTCCCTCTACTTGGAGTCAGTGACTAATATTTCCTATCTGGTTCTGAACGTGAAGTATCCCATAATTAATAAGATCTCTACCTAGAGCAGCCATCCTGTCTGTTGTGCTCTCTATCAGGAGCCATAGACATTTATTTATACTTTCTCTTTTTTTTTTTTTTTTTTGGAGGGGGGGTATACTTTCTATCTGTTCTGCTCTCTACCAGGAGCCACAAACATTTGTTTAATTAATACCTATTAAAATATCTTTCTGTTATGCTCTCTACCTGGAACCACATACTTCTATTAATTAATACCTGTTCATCGCAGGTGATTAGTTACTTGGAGTCAGTGAATACTATTCCTTATCTGGCTCTGAACTGCAGGTGAAATTTCCCATCTTTAAGTACTAGACCTGCTTATAAGAGACAGCTTGTCAAACCAGGTTTTAAATCCAAAATTCCCATGGAGCCCATGTTAAACAGAATATGAGTATCCTGAAAGACTTATTAGAGCAGTATATCTTTATACCATCTTTAAGTATCAAAAGATTATATTCCTCTCTTTATAGAAATGAACTACCTGGTCTGGAACCCTTTGTCTCCCAATTATTATTTTGTTTTTAGAATTTTTATTAGATATTTTCTTCATTTACATTTCAAATGCTAACCTAAAAGTCCCCTATACACTACCCCTGCCCTGCTCCCCAACCCACCCACTTCCACTTCCAGGCCCTGGTATTCCCCTATAATCTTTGCAAGACCAAGGGCCTCTCCTCCCAATGATGGCCGACTAGGCCATCTTCTGCTACATATGCAGCTAGAGACATGAGCTCTGGGGG
>NC_034601.1:61066387-61072534 GCF_900095145.1 Mus pahari | reverse complement strand
GGGGGTACTGGTTAGTTCATATAGTTGTTCCTCCTATAGGGTTGCAGACCCCTTCAGCTCCTTGGGTACTTTCTCTAGCTCCTCCACTGGGGGCCCTGTGTTCCATCCAATAGATGACTGTGAGCATCCACTTCTGTATTTGCCAGGAACTGGCATAGCCTCACACGAGACAGCTATATCAGGGTGCTGTCAGCGAAATCTTTCTGGTATATGAAATAGTGTCTGCATTTGGTGGCTGATTGTGGGATGGATCCTCGGGTGGGGCAGTCAGTCTCTGGATGGTCTTTCCTTCTGTCTCAGGTCCAAACTTTGTCTCTGTAATTCTTTCCATGGGTATTTTGTTCCCCATTCTAAGAAGGAACATTATTTATTCACAGGGAGAAACTGAGTGTAAAAAGCCCCAGGTTGTCTGTGTCCCTGTTTGGAGGTGGGGGAGGCAGAGTGGGGAATGAAGGATACAGGAAAGCAAATACAGTAAGGCTCTCTCGGGTGTAGATGCCTCTTTGCTGTTCTCTGCAGGCCCTTCAAATCCAGTCAGCCTCAAATCCATACTGCTACAACCTAGGTCAAGCCCAAGCCCAATTCAGGGGCTGGGGAGCAGTGAATTTTTATCTCAGGTTAATTGAATTCAAATAAATACATTGGGCATCATTTTGTTGCAGTAAATCTCCACCCAAGTATGCCCCAGCAATGAAATCACAACACAGTTAATATGATTACATGCTGTGCGCCTAGATTGGGCAGATCTACTGCTACGCTACCATCTTCCACATCTTTTGAGACCCCTTAGAACTTGTGGTTTCTCCAGGCCATGTGCTTCTGCTCTTTTTTTCATCTTCTTCCTCTACCTCTGTGTCCTCTCTTTCTTCCATTTTCTCCTTCTTCTCCCTCTCACCTTCAGCTCCACCTTCCCTTTTCTGCCCAATCATCAGCTCTCCTTTATTTTACAAATTAAGGTGGGAAGCAGGTTTACAAGAAATCACCTGAGTGCTGACTCATTCCTTGTCCCCCAACCACTCACAGAGGAATGGAAATAACATCAAATATAATTAGCACCAGGGCTATCCACAACACCTTAGACACTTCAGTCCCCCTTCTATTCCACTCTCCAAAGGTAGGGGAGAAAATATGGTAAATAGGACAAAAGGAGGTGAGTACTTTGGGGCCATTACAATTTTCATTTCACAAGAAACTAGCAGTCCAGTTCAGTAGTGTCAGAATACCAAACATAAATCAGCAGCAGTGGCTTGATCCAGAAGAAACAAGCAGGCCTCTGCCAAAATGGCACATCAGTAGGAGGTACCAGAACCAGCAAGACACCAGGAGAAGTTTTCTGCTCTGCCTCTATCAATGAAGTGAAGATCAGTAAAGATGGGAGATCAATGAAGTATTGCAAGGCTATGTTAGGTATGCAAGCCCACGGTCACTGTTCATTGAGTCCTATTTGCCAAACACTGAGTCTGCCTCAGCAAGATGCCATGTGAGTCTGTATCACATGATAGAACCAGAAACTCGCACTTCACTTATGTCTTTCTTTTTGGAATTTATATTTTCTTCTTTATAAAGGTGTATTTCTGAGCAATACTTTCTGTTGATGATTGCTTTAAGAACAAATAAGAGGAGGGGATCAGTTGGACAGAGGTACTAGAAAGACACTAAATGCCTTGAGTAATAGATGTTTGCCAAGAGACAAATTATGACTGCTGGGAAAAAGAGAGTCTGTTTTTTTTTTCAGGGGTGCAATTTCTGAGATACTACCCATGTTCTGGTAGGCATTCCTACACTTATTTACATAAAGAGAGTAGAAACTGGACTCAGTGAATTAAACAAAACCAAGAACACATGGAGTTGTGCGGGCAAATAATGGGTAAGGGAGAAATTGGTCGGTAGGTATATTTGATCAAAATGCACAGTATATATTTTGAACTTCTCAAATAATAAATATTGAGAGAATATTTAAAGGCCCACAGAAAGGGAAATGAGGAGAGCTCTACTTTTAATTTGCAATAATTTTTTATAAATATTAGACTATTTTCTAAAAGAAATATAAATACAGATAAAAAAAGAAAGAGAAGTTGAACTTTCCAGAAGCATGGTACACTCTTAGAGTTGAATAAAAGGTTGAAGAGTATGATCGCAATCTGAGTTACTTTTCTACTGCGATGAAAAGATGCAATGATTAAGGTGGCTTAAGAAAGTGTTAAATCAGGATTTGTGGCCCATGAGAGGAACATGGCATTTGGTAGTCTGTCATCAGAGTCCTGAAGCAGATAAGAGCTTGTATCTGATTCACAAGCTTGCAGAACAGAAACACCCAACTGGCAATGACTGAGCTCTTGAAACTACTCCCAGTGACATATCCACCTCACAAAGCCACACCTCCTAATGCTTCTCAAACAATTCCACCAAGTACAGAATAAGGATTCAAATATGTGTATCTATGTGGGCCACTGTTTATGACCCCCCCTGGTTGAATTAGGGGAAAGCTGGAAGAAGCTGAGGAGGAGAGCAACCCAGTAGGAGGACCAGCAGTCTCAATTAACCTGGATCACTGAGGTATCTCAGATAACTGAAACACCAACTGGGCACCATATACCAGCTGGTATGAGGCTCCCAACTCATATATAGAAGAGGACTGCCAGGTCTGGGTTTAGTCAGAGAAGATGCACCTAATGCTCAAGAAACTGGAGGCCCCAGACTTTAGAGGTCCGGTGGGGTAGAGATTGGGGGTAGTGACATCCTCATGGAGACAGGGAGGTAGGGAGTGACACTTGGAGGGTGGACCAGGAGGGGAATAAAATCTGGAGTTTAAAATAAATAAATAAATAAATAAATAAATAAATAAATCCATCATAATCATTTAAAAATCTTTGCTCCAAAAGTACAGACTTCTCATCTCCCAGTCTCTCTCTTTGACACATTTTAATCCTCTTGTTTCATGGTTCACAGTTGTGATATTCTTTTCCTAAAACTACAATGGAACCTTGCTTTAACCAATCAAATTTTAAATCTTGCATTTTAGGGTTATGTGGTCCCTTTGCAGGTGCTTTCTTTCCTAGACCTACGAATATTGCCAATCCTTAATTAAAAATATACATCATCCTATTTAATTACTTGACTTACTTTTTGCAAGTGGTGGCATATGGTACAATAAATGCATTTCAAATTAAGGAGTCTTTCTCTCTTTAGAAATAATTTTAGCTATTGTCTGTCTGTTTCTTAAGACAATTAGAGATATTTTCAAATGGACAGATTCTTTTCAGCAAATGAAATTTATTTTGATACTTCCCTTTTTATTTCAGTCATATCCTGTAAAGAATATATTTTTTCTTTCTAATGTTTTTCACTGTAAATAAAGTAATAGGTTTTTAGTATACTCTCAAATTTTCATTTCATTTTCAGAATTTTACTACGGACATTGGCATGAAGGTTTTTGGCCTTACACTCTATGAGGTTCACTGAGATTGTTGGATATTCTGAGGGTTTATGTTTCTTGGCAATTTTGGGTTGGTTTTTATCATTTTTGGATGAGTGTTCTAGCCAGGTACACATTCTTCTCTCATTATATTCTGAAGACATAAATGTTCCATCATACATTGCATTCCCTGGGCCAATAGTTGTAAGAATATACTCTATCAAAAGAAATTGAATGCAAGAAATGTATAACGATACCAAAATTCACACAAAATTTATAAATTCTGTTAGTATTGATCTGTTCTCTATTACTTCACTTCTATTTTATTTGATTATATTGTATTCATTGTTACACATTTTTGTACTGAATTTATTTTTATTTTTCATCACAATTTAGCACTTCTCATTAAAGTAAGATTTGAAGCTTATCTAAGAACCTCAAATTTTAGAGCACCATTTCATCGTCCACATTTTGTATTGTAGGATTAAATGGAAAAAAATCATCATTTAATTATTTTAAATAATTTATCTTCTACTGTCATTCACAAGTATTTTAAAGGGTTTGTTAAAATGAATATTTTTTTGCAATAACTAGGCTATGTTAGCTCCTAGGCACTAAATGATTAACCAACCTGGAGTACATAAATGCAGAGAAAATTTACATACAACATACACATACACACAGTCTGCAAACTAAAGTATGAAACAATCCTCTAAAACTACATATACACGGAAAGGATGAAAGGATCAGCCCCGTCCTAACAAGATATTTTCACAATACTAAACTATAAAGAATAAATAAGTATATTAAAATCAGCTTTCATTTTGTGATCTGTATTTGTGGATGTGGATTCGTATGACCATAATCTTATGCTTTTTCCATCTCTATATTTGCTATTCACTGGTGCTGATATATAAAATAATGTCCATGAATATGTAAATAAAAAAAGTTTAAAAATGTCTAGAGTCTTCTAGTTAAAAGTTCTGTCCTTGGTTACATGTATGCACACTTTGAGTTGACTATAATGACTTATCAAACAGCCACCACTTAATTTGTGCTCTTTTCTTTGTTGGACTTACCAGCATCAGCAGGAGAAGGAGAGGTAGAGAAGAAGAGCCAGCACATCTGGAGCTTTTATCATGTCTCTGCTGTGCTATCGATTTTAGAAGTAATCTTAACGAAAGGCATTTTTAATGAACAAATATTGCCTACAGAGGTATCTTAATGTTTAAAAAAAGCTTTTGTGCATTCTATACACTTACGGAAAATGTCATGCAGTGATGAAAAGTGGGTGATGTCTCTGAAATAATAGAACGTGTTCACTTACTCATACAAAATCTTAAGACTCTTCAGCTAGAAACTGCCTTGTGTGTGTGTGTGTGTGGTATCCTGGGAGGTAAGGGTTGTCATAAAATCTACAAATTCTCTTGGAGGGTTTTCCACTCACATACAAAGGAGGACACAGTGGTTCCAAAAGAGAAATATACATGGAAGTAGAAGAAAAAAATAACAATCGAACAAACAAAACCAAAGTAACATAAATAGGTGAATGGAAAGAAGCATAGGCAAGCCCATACAAGCTGAAAGGTCACAGTGTGTGAGCTCTGTATAACAGCCCTGCAAACAGAGCCCACAGCTGTCCAGAAAACAAGGTGGGCATTAGGATGCTGTGGCTTCATTACAATAAAGGATTTATTTTATAACCAAAGGAATCATTTAAAAAGCTCCCACCTACATATTTTATTACTTCTTGAATAAGCTTGTACTTTTTTGTTTTGCTTTTTTCAACTAGAGAGAATACACATTTTCAGCCACCGTATTTGTCTTAAGAAATATACTTTAGGGCTGCAGAGATGGCTCAGCTGTTCAGAGCACTGGCTGCTCTTCCAGAGGTTCTGAGTTCAATTCCCAGCAACCACATGGTGACTCACAACCATCTATAACAGGGATCCAATGCCCTCTTCTGAAGACAGCGACAGTGTACTCACATAGATGAAATAAATAAATCTTTAAAAAAAGATATATACTTTAATGATATTTTTCATCTAAGACAACCATTGATAGTTTCATTTTACATTCATGAACAATGAAGGAAATTGCATTTCTTCTTAGTATTGTTTTTAATGTAAGTTTTTCTGTATTTCATGTCTGTTTCCTTATCTAAATTCCAAGTTGATATCAACTGAATCTTTGTAGTTTTGGGATATTAAAATGATTAGTATTATTAAATAAAGAAAAAATCAACAACTTTTATATGATGTATTCTCATCATGGTGGCCATTTGAGGGGATTCACAGTTTGGGTAACTGAATGCACTGCAAATGTATTTTGTTCTTTATAAAGAAAGTTTTCAAAGAATTTAATTAATACGATAATTAGAAAGTACTTACAGTTCACTCATTAATGACTAACATAAATGAACACTATTTTTAATAAAATATCTGGCATTTCTGCTAAGCAACAGTCTTAAGAAAAACTTGAAGGTATTTAATTGTAGAAAAATGAGAAGAATGCAATCCAAAAGTCTCAAGTAAAATATTATGTTTTAATTTCTGTATATCATAACTGTTTCCTTTCACTTTTGCTTTGGGAAACTTAAATAGAATATTCATTATGGTTACATCTTAATTTTTAAATAAAAGTGTAAGTGAATTCATTTGTAAAATATTGACTAATGAAAAGGGACAAAATCTCTCTCTCTCTCTCTCTCTCTCTCTCTCTCTCTCTCTCTC
>NC_034601.1:61062209-61066307 GCF_900095145.1 Mus pahari | reverse complement strand
TCTCTCTCTCTCTCTCTCTCATACACACACACACATACACACACACACACACACACACACACACGCACATGCACACACTTCTATGTTATGCTCCAATGAAAGGGAATTTCTTATAACACATCCTTTTTCTTTGGACATAAATTAAAATTTATGAGAATCCTTTTCTGCTATTTACTTTCTTCAACTGTCTTATCATGAACATTTCCCCTTTCCAAACTCTCATCATGTCAAATTCAGCTTTCAAAGATCTTCTCTCTGTGGAAGGAAGGACTGTTTCCCAAGTCCCTCTCTTTATCATTGGGTACTTAACTGAAAGTCTATGTTACTTTTCAGTATTTAGAAGTTTATTAAAAGGATTTTCATGTTTCATGTAAATAAGAAGCAGCTCAATCACTTAAAGTAACATCGTAGCTGGCCTGGCGAGATGACTTAGCAGTTAAAAGCACATTCAGCTTTCTCAGAGGACCCAAGTTCTCTATGTGCCCAGCACACAAGTAGCTGTTTTCCATTAACTTTGTCTTCAGGAGATTTGCTTCCCTCTTCTGGACACTGAAAGGGATTACAGTCACATTTGCACAGATCTACAAGTATAGAGACACATGCAAATAATTAAAATATGAAACAGATCTTTTATTAAAAAGATAAGAAAAACATTCTTGAATCTCAGCAATGAATTTTGTATATATTGTTACTTTGGATATGCAAGTTAATTTAAAATGAACTTTGAACTTTCAGTTTATGTAAAAGACAAGACTAATTTCAAAATTGATGACAATTGCAGTAATTCTTTATTCTTAATTTGATCAACAAGGACATTTATTGATACTAACATCCAGGCTAAAATTTCATCATTTCTGAACGAATTCATCTTACATTTTGTAGTTTATACACACTCTTCTCCATGTTACTTAATCTTACAAACCTAACATTGCAAACACAGAATATTTACTCCAATTAGCCCAGTTATATATTTATTAGGAATCTGATATACACTGTGACATTAGTAGATATGTTCAATATTTCACTTAACCTACATCACAGACTCTAATAATCTTTTGTAAATTTTGAAAGTTTGAAAACTTTATGAAATGAGAAAGTATGGTCTGTTCTTAGAGACATTGTTCTTATATCTGACTTCCTTTTTCAAATCATAATAAACAGTTTTCTTACCCTTCACATCTCAGTTTCTTCTATAAAGATGGAAGATCAAATGCCTTTCACAACAGTTCACTGTTACATCATTCAGTAACTCTAGATTGTTAACAGTTTTTTTTTCTCTAACTTCCCCATCATTTACATTAAATAACCTCTGGGGACACATTTATCTTATTTTAGTGTTGGATTCTTCCATAGACACTTAAGATGCATTTCTCTGAAGACTATGGGACACTTGCACACTTTTTGTAGAATGTACATATACTAAGAATTGAATGCACAAAGATGCAAAGAACAAATTGGATTCGACAAAGTGGAATCTCAATATCCCAGAAAGAAAAAAGAGGATCCTCACAAAAGGATCAATAAGGAAGAAAAAAATAATAAAATAGAGAAGAAAAAGAAATGAATACAGTCCCAAGGTGACAAATCAAAGTGGCTCACACAAAGACAGAGAAGTGACCACATTAATCAACTGTAAAAGGTTGAGAGAAAAGACTTAACTGGTCTCATAATAAAGGTAAAAGAAGCTGAGAAAAGCCTTTTAGAAATACTAGAAGGTTGGTGAACTCCCAAAGGACCTAAGACAGCCAAACGTGCAAGCATTCATAAAACAAAGAGAGAAAGTGAAACACACTTTGAAATACTTCGCTATGTACTGACCCAAAGTTATCACCTTGGATTTTTTGTTCGACCACCAATATTTAAATAGCCAACTAGTGGGAACAGGTCCACTGTATTAAACTAGCACACACACACATACAAAAAAAGTAAAAAGAAATTCAACCAAAAACATTTAAAACTGGAGCTATAGAGTAATACAGTATAAGATTTTAAAGAAAATTGGCAATTTGGACACTCGAAATGTTAGAATGTTAGGAAGATCTTTCATATATATATCTAGCAATGCCTTGAATCCAAAAATGAATCTAAAATACAGATTTTCAACATTGAACATATTAATACAAAATGTAATTGACTAATCTAAATAATATGATAAGTAGAGTTTAAAAAATCCAGACAAGAATTCTCAGAGGTATATTGAAACATATGTATTTTGTAAAGAATTATGTAATAAATGCCTAAAAAAAAAATGTGATTCAATTACTGAAACTCAACATTATCTTGGAATAAAGGTGGTCAGCATGTAGATGAATGCAAATCGATTCATTCTGACCTACTTTTTTAAATCTCAAGTCCAAGTGGATCGAGGACCTCCACATAAAACCACATACACTGAATCTAATCAAAGAGAAAGTGGGGAAAAGCCTTCAACCTATGGGCACAGGGAAAATTTATCTGAACAGAATACCAATGGCTTCTATTCTTTTTGTTTCTTTGTTTTTTATGTCTTTTTTGGGTTTTTTAATTTAATTTTATTTGCAATTCATGTCTTACACTCCACGTTTCATTCCCCCTCCCCCCATCCATCTTCTGACTGCTCTGTATTCCATACCTCCTCCCCACCCCACCCCTTCTCCACGTGGATGCCCACCCCCCCACCCCACCTGACTTCTAAAGTCCCTGGGGCCTCCAGTCTCTTGAGGGTTAGGTACATCATCTATGAATGAACACAGACCTGGAAGTCCTCTACTGTACGTGTGTTGGGGGCCTCATATCAACTGGTGTATGCTGTCTGTTTGATGGTCCAGTGTTTGAAAGATCTCGGGGATCCTGATTAATTAAGACTGCTGGTATTCCTACAGAATTGCCCTTCTCCTCATATTCTTATAGCCTTCCCTAATTCAACAACAGGGGTCAGCTGCTTCTGTACATTGGTTGGGTGCAAATATCTGCATCTGACTCTTTCAGCTGCCTATCACTCTTTCCTTTTTCAACACAAACCAATACATAATATAAAGATAAATTTTAAATAACACAGAATGTTCATTTCCTGCTATGAATGTTATGTAAAGTAAATTCAATTGAATGTCAGTTTTTCAATTTTTATAACTTGGACACACATTTAACTTAAAAACAAATTGTAGATCCTTTTATATACTGAACAGTAGAAGAGTAATGGGATTAACTCATTGAGTAACAATTAAGCTTTATGAAGATAAAATTGAACTAAGAATTATTAATTAATAATCAATTAGCCTCTGGCTTTCATTTTACATTGTTATGTATGAGGTTTCATGAAGCTGCACAAATAATTCTAAAAACAAAATTTATATTAATTGGAACAATGTTTTACATGTTTTGAAAAACAGAGGGACATGATTTAAATAGAAAGGGTATTTTGGTTCTAAAACTGAAAATGTTTTAAGAAACGTATTATTTGAACTTGGTGTTTCTGATATTGATTTTAGATGTTAAAAACTGGTATGTCTTAGGTGTTTTCTTTTTCTTTTTCCTTCTTCCTTTTTCCCTAATTGTTTTGATAAAACATTCTGAAAAAGACAACTTAAGGGAGGAAGGACTTTTTGCCTCACAAGTCTAGGTGTTCATATACCATTGAGACAACATCTACTTGTCATCAAACTGAAGCAATTGACTACATATGAATGACCATCTACTTTAACTAGATTATAAGAAACCGCAGGTGGACATTTAGGCCACTTAGATTTAGAGATTCCTTCACTAAATCTCTTGTCCAAGTGTCAAAAATTGACATCAAGAGAATCATGACAGTCTACATACTCAATAGAGTGAAAATTGTGCTAGGTAGTCAAAAAATAAGATAAAGTTTATTATTGAATGTGTTTTATTCCTGTATAAGATAATCATGATGATACAAAATGATTTAATTCAATAAAATAATTTATATTAATTTATATTTTTTTATTATATATTTTCTTTATTTACATTTCAAATGCTATCCTGAAAGTTCCTTATACCCTCCTCCTGCCCCTGCTCCCCTACCCCCTCCACGCCCACTTCTTGACCCTGGCATTCCCCTGTGCTGGGTCGTATAAAGTTTACAAGACCAAGGGGCCTCTC
>NC_034601.1:61014244-61061974 GCF_900095145.1 Mus pahari | reverse complement strand
ATTGGGGGCTCTGTGTTCCATCCAATAGCTGACTGTGAGCATCCACTTCTGTGTTTGCCAGGCACTGGCATAGCCTCACAAGAGGCCGCTATATCATATGTGCTTGGTTATTAAACCATGTTGTTATTTTGTTTAAAAACACTAATCATGGCATCTGTTTAATTCTCACACAATTATGTATAATAATTAAGCAGATAGAATTTCCACATTCTATTTACTTGTACAGGTGATCAAATATGTTATGTCTTCCCCCAAATCATTTTACTATTTCTCAAAGGAATTATAGAATGTTTCTAAACAAAATATATTAGTAAACAATGGCAATTCTGATATATTTTTACATGTCTATGATGTTAAATTTTTCTCATAAACAAGTCTTACCAGTTATTTTGGAAACAGAACACTTGTGCCTCATTATTTATATTCCCTTGTTCTCCTTGTATCCAATTATACTAGCATCAGCTATCATTCCATTAATAAGTATTTCATGGAAAATTATTTTTATTTTGTGTTTTTACTAATTTATATATTATCACTTTCCAATTTATCTTTCTGTTCTTCACCTAACAGTTTGCTATTTCTTTTTCTTTCTCTCCCTTTTTATTTTTATATATTTTGAAATTCATTGTTCAGTATGACAATGTGCAAAATTTTCCTTAGCAAATAAAGCATGAGTTATAGTTGAAATTAATGTGTTAAACTATAAATCTCTATTCTAGAAGCTGTAAGCAATATTTGATACATTTCCTGAAGGAAATATTTTAAAGATTTCAGAGAACAATTTTAACTTAAGCCTTCTCATATAGTAACTATATTAATAACAAATAATAGAAATATGTTAAGTTTTAGGTATTCAATAAGTGTTTATAATTACCCAAGTTGCTTTAGGCCTATCATTGTTGATGATCTTATTTTGATCAAAAATAACAAGCAGTCAGTATCTTATACACACACACACACACACACACACACACACACACATATATATATATATATATATATATATATGCATGTAGACATACAAACATACAAACTCACACATACACACATTCATACATACACACAAAGATTTTGCCAATTACTTTGAAAGGATTAGAATATCCGTCCTTTTGTTTTGTGGTTTTGTACCATCTTGGCATACAGTGTCATCTAACATATTGTTCCTATTCTTGGCTTTTTGTCTTATTCAGTGTTGAAAAGACTCTTTTCTCAAAGTTGCACTTCCTACAGCAAGGTCTTTCACAAGAAAAAGTATACTTTCTGCTTCTGATGGTTTTTGTGTGGTAGTGAAATAAACTTACACAGCCGCATTACTGAACAGTGGATGGCAAAAGCTTAGGTACTGATTTTGGTAACCTTCTTTCCTTTATTTCTGGAATAATAATACAAGAAATTCTCCTGTAAGGTTAGAGTGAACCTTAAGAATGGCAGAATTTTCACAAGACAGACTGTAAGTGCATGTATGTTTAGTCTAATTCATTTTCCAGTATACAAAATGTGGCTTTTCTTTCTCAGTTACTTGAACTAATAATGAGTACATTACTACTGAACATTCTTCAGTAGTATAAGCTCCTGCATTCAATGTACATTTTAGTACTGTGCAATTTTTATGCTTCTGAATGTATAGAACATTCCTATGTTTTGTCAGTGGAAATTAATGGGATACTTTCTCATTTGAAACAGTCTCTAAAGTTTGAAAATTCCATTTTCTCATAAAAATGTACATATTTCATATAATAAAAGCAGATATTTCACCAAGTAATTCTCATTCTCATTAGTGCAGTCAAAAGAAGAGAGAGTAGCCTGATAACTCAGTAATCATTGCTTCCAATTCTATCATTACTATTCTGCTTAAGTAACACACACACACACACACACACAGAGAGAGAGAGAGAGAGAGAGAGAGAGAGAGAGAGAGAGGAGAGAGAGAGAAACACATGCAGGTATAGAGATACACATACACATGATTTAAAATAAAAAACATTAATTCAGATATTAGCAAACAAAATTCAGACTTCTGGATTTTAACTTCTTCATTTTGTACATAGGTTTCTACCAACACTAATAGATTGATTTATATCCACATTGTCACTTTGATATGCAAGTTTATCCTACATGCCAATTATAGTATACTAATATAACTAGCAGCATCAACAGCAAAATGACTGAAAATATCTTCAATTTTTCAGTTCTTTTTATATTTGACAGATCTGTCATATTGCTATAGTTTAAGTCACTTAAGATAATTTTTCGCTTCTGCTATGCACATAGACTCATAGGAATTCATTTATCTCTTTCATTTTTAGAGTTTTATATTTTAATATATTCTGATTTATAATTACTGAAAACTTACCCATGCATCAAACATTAGTTTCACTCAATAGAGAATCATAGAATTGTTTGATGTTTTATCTATACTGTCCTTTAAACAAATAGACACATATCCATGTGACTATATAAGCCCTGCGTAGTAGCTTCTGTGACCTGTGCTCTCCTGGAGTCTTCCATCTTCTTCTACCTTTGTAACTATTCTTCTATAAGATTAGATGCAGACCTCCAATTCAGATTTTCTTTATATCCTGTCTGACTGCGGGTCTCTGCATCTGCTTCCATATGCTATAAGAGGAAGCCTCTTTCCTGAGAACTGGACAAGGCCCTGATTAGTATAGCATCATATCATTAGGAACATACATTTGTTTCTTGGAAACATAAGAAAAAGTCATATAATATTAACAACTTCATATGAAGTTAACCATACAAATAGTTTAAGGAGTTAACTATTAAAATAGTTTAACATAGATCAAGATTAACAGATATATCTTGTGACTAAAAATGAAAGAAAATACATTTGAATTAACCATAACTTAAGAGTACATTGAATTTAATAACAAGTATAGGAAAGGATCTAACTAAAGATAATGTCTGTGTTCATGTTGTTGTGCACTTGAATATAGATAGAAAAAGCACAATTTTTATAAGAATAAAATATAGAAAGGTATAAATACTATACAAAATTGAAGACCATGATTATGAAAGAAATATATGGATCCAAGAAAATGTATGAAATTAGATAGCAGACTGACAAAACCAATAGGAAACTTCTTATAGTGTTCACATAAAAAAAAAAGTTTCTGGGACAAAGACCATGGGTAGAGAACTTAATACCTTCATAGGAGTAGTTGTTCAGGCTGAAAATGTCTGCCACAGACAAGGCAGCAAGTGGGCCATCAATGGAGTATCACTTAAAATCATGGCCATGACTGTTTACATGTCTTTAATACTTTTGATTTTCAGGTTATATTTAAAGGGTTTTTCTGTGTCAAGTAAATGAACAAAATGAATTAGCATTTATATAGAGTTTATTTGTTTTAGCCACTATATTAAATGTTTACTTTAGATGAATTGTGTTCCACTATTTTGCTGTACAAAGTATGACTATACAGAACATATAATCCTAACTTCTGTTCTTTCTCTAAAGCCAATCAAAAGATAAGTGCATTCATCTCTATAGCTTGGTATTTGTAAAGACTGTTCCTTTTTTCCCATAGAAAGCACAAGTTCCAGAATCTTTAGAAGTCACCTTCCAGTATGATAATTCTTAAAGATTTACCAAATTCACTGAAAGTTGTTAAGTTTACAGTTGCCATGTATCTCAGTGGAAATTGATGATTTATATCAAATATAAAGATTTGTGAAGTACTCATTATGTTCTATTATAGACAATAATGCAAACAAGTCTCAGAAATCATATATGGTAATTCTTTCAATGACTGATGTTCATCTGAGTCTCACACTTGAGTGTTAGATATGAATCGTGTTTGGACAGACATGGCAGAACAGATATGAGGCTAAATTTAGCCCCAAGCTCCTCCAGAGGTCAACTGATACCTAGTGCTGTAAGTTATCACCATAAATTACAATAAATTATCATTAGCATGCATTATTTGGCATACCCTTTTGCCCTTAAGTAAACAAAAGTAGTTGGCTCAGCCAGAATATTTCAAGGATTTAAAGGTTAGCTGCTCAAAACTAAGACTGAAGTCCACAGTTGGTTTATAATATACTAATCATGTAATGCACCAGTACACTAATATTTCGAACAGATTGGATTTTTGAGCATCACCTAATGATGTGAAGTTCATGATGGTTCTTTTTTTTTGGGGGGGGGAGAATTCATTTAAATTATTAAAGCTAAAGGACAAAGATCCACAAGTTATATCAATTTGCACATTCTTTTGATCACATGTCCTCTTGCCTTATAAGAGCAAAATTAAAAGACTTATTCCAATTAAATGATATAAGAGACTATATTTTATTAATTATAAAATAATGTAAGAAAAACCTTATTCACAAAGCTTACAATGGATGGAGGTAGTCACGAAATATTCTTGCAATCAATGGCCCAGTAGAAGAGAGACCAGAAAGAGCATACATTATTCAGAGTGGGAAAGGTTTATACACATACTTTACAATATATTATATAATTATCTAGTCTCTAAAATTCTGAGCAGGAACTTAAAAGTAAGTATGCCTTTAAATAAGATTACACTGCCACACTTTGCTGGTAGAAAAATATATCCATTTATATTATGACTTGAATGTTCTTAAATCAAATATTTTACTTGTTTTGGACTTTGTAGAATGTTGAATTTCCCTTCAATATTAGAAATGAAGTTATTAGAATACAGTAGCTGCTAGCATTCTGACTCCTAGCCTTAATAACTACTTGCACTGAAAATAAAATGCAGTATTTTGAACATTCATTTTCAATTTCATCTGCCAAGTGGAATGTTATCATGTACAAGATCAATAGAGCGATCTGACCAAACACACAAATCAGATTATACTCTATTTCTCCAACCACTGAAATTTAAAACCTAACCGTGCTCATAATACATCATTCAAAGGTTTCTATTTTTTGAAACATTCTGAACATTCACAAGGGAATTTCATTGGGAGGCTAATGAAATTCACCTAATTGGAAGTTTTATTTAATACTAGCTTTATTAAGGTCATGTTTGTAGTATCATTAATCAAGGTTTTTAGTTTCTATAAAACAGGGGATGACCCAATACTCTTTGTATTACATATTTTGTTCATTGAAACATTATTAGAGGATATTACTTCTTTTTAGAGGTTGAATTGGTTTTATTGTTGCTGTGGTCAAGTACTTCACAGGAATGATATAGGGAGGATTTATTTTGATAGCAATTTGTCATGGCAGGGAATGGGTAGCAGGATAGCTCATAGGATAATATCTAAGAGGTGCTGGAGAGGAGTAGCTAAAAGATGCCAGGGCAAAAGGCCCATACTAAAGGGTGACCTACCATCTCCAATTTAGTTATAGTATGTACTGCTTCTCAACATTCTAATTATTAAAAATCTAAATCTATTAGTTGAGTGCAACATTATGTTAATATAGTCTCAGACACATAAAAAGAAGTTTGTTCTACTAATATAGATGTGTCATTATCCAATGAAGTTACCAATCAATATTATTACAAGGAGGCACTTTTTATTCCATTTATCTTACTTGAACACTGTGACATGTATTAAGACCATATACAAAGGTTAACTTTAGAAAAATATATAATTTATTTCTAGCTCCTAAATAAATAGAATGATGTTATTGCATTTATATCTTCAGAGAGTTATATATTGTACAAACTATATTTTGAAAGTAAATATAAAATAAATTGAAAAGTAGTTAATATTAGTCAAAATTTATCAGTATTTTTAAAAGTCTCTGTTCTTTGAAAATGTTATATATAATGCTTAGTACACACATAAATTATATATATAATTTATATATGAAGTGTCTTGGGACTTTTTGTTTATAAGAAAATTAAAATAAAATGGCAAGAATTGAACAAACATTCATTTATAGCAAAATATTTTTTATAAAACAAATATTCCTAACATTAATTTCAACTCATTTTAAGAATATTTGGAGGTGGTGGAAAGAGGAAAGGAATGGGGTTCAGGATCACATGTAGAGAGAGACAGGAGAGAGGGCCAGAGGGCCAAGAGAATGAATGGGAACCTGAAGCTGCTGGGTAGGGGTGACTCTCTAAATATTTCTAGAGACTTAAGATGGAGGATACTAACAGGAGTCAGTATGGGTGAACTTTGCTGAGATGCCTAATAGTGGGGACATGGAACCTGAAGAAAGCCATCTCCTATAGCTAGGCAGTGCCCTAGTGGAGGTGTGAGGACACCAACATACCCACAACACGTGATCCAAAAATCTGTCCACTCTAAAAGCAATGCAGGGACAGAGATGGAAGAAATGGCCAAACAATAACAAGCCCAACTTGAAACCCATAGCATGGGTAGGGACCAATCCTTGACACTGTTAATGGTACTGTGTTATGTTTTCAGGCAGGAAACCATCATAACTGTCCTCTAGGAGACCCTACACAGCAGCTGACTGAAACAGATGCAAACACCCACAGCCAAACATTGCATGGACTTCAGAGACTCTTATGGAAGTGTTGGGTGAAGGACTGAGGCCCTGAAGGGTATAGGAACCCCACAGGAAGATCAACAGAGTTAACTAACCTGGACCTCTGAAACTCTGAGACTGAGCCACCAATTAAATACCATAATAGGAGCTGGACCCTGCACATTTGCAGCAGATATGCAACTCAGTCTCCACTTGGTTCCCCCAAAACTGGAATGGGGGCTGTCCATAAAGTTGTAGCCTGACTGTGTAATCCTCGCCTGACAGAGCTGCCTTGTCTGGCCTCAGTCTCAGTGGGATAGGATGCGCCTAATCCTTCAGAGGCTTGATACAACAGGGGGAGGGAATACACAGAGGCACCCCACACTCTCAGAGGAGAAGGGGTGAGGGATAGGATGGGGTTAGGGACTCTGAAATTGGGGAACCATGAGGGAGGTCAGTGTTTGGATGTAAATAAATGAATTAATAAATGAATAGATAAACAAATAAATAAATAATGATATATTAAGTAAAGATAGGGCAGTGTTTTGGATATGAGATAGGACCTCATCTGCTTCTGTCCCCTCTCTCCTCGAATTTTGACAATTTTGATACTGTGTAAATATTTTGTGGGATAACTATAATTGCTATAATGTTACGAATACAATGATCAGATCATGATAAAAATAAGACAGCATTTCACTACATTCTGTTCCATCCTCTGCCTATTTAATCCCCAACACACTTAACCCTGAGCCATGAAAGGAGGGTGAGAGGTAGGTGATCATGATGAAAAATCGATAATCAGTTGTTCTCATCACTCTTATTAGTTATGTGTCTCTTCATTAACTGTGGGATACTTCAAAAAACTTTTATTAAGCTTGAGAATAGGAGTAATCAATGCCAGGAAATGTGATACATTTACACAATGGAGTACTATTCAGCTACTAAAAACAATGAATTTTTGAAATCCTTAGGCAAATGGATGGATCTGGAAGATATCATACTGAGTCAAATAACCCATTCACAAAAGAACACACTGATATGCACTCACTGATATTAGCCCAGAAGCTTGCAATACCCAAGAAACAATTCACAAACCACATGAAATTCACGAAGAAGGAAAACCAAAGTGTGGATACTTCGATCCTTCTTAGAAGGCAGAACAAAATACCCATGGAAAGAGTTACAAATTGTGGAGCAGAGACTGAAGGAATGAGCATCCAGAGACTGCCCCACCTGAGGATCCATTCCATATACAGTCACCAAATTCAGACAGTATTGTGGATGCCAACAAGAGCTTGCTGACAGGAGCCTGATTTAGCTGTCTCCTGAGAGGCTTTGCCAGTGCCTGACAAATACAGCCATTCATTGGATGGAGCACAGGGTCCCCAATGAAGGAGCTAGAGAAAGGACCTAAATAGTTGAAGGTGTTTACAGCCCCATAAGAGGAACAACAATATGAACTAACCAGTAACCCCAGAGTTCCCTGGGACTAAACTACCAACCAAAGAAAACACATGGTGGGACTGGTGGCTCTAGCTACATATGTAGCAAAGGATGGCCTAGTCGGTCATCAATGAGACAAAAGGCCCTTGGTCCTGTGAATGCTCTATGCCCCAGTACAGGGGAATGCCAGGGCCAGGAAGCAGGAGTGGGTGGGTTGATGAGTAGGGGGAGGGGGGAGAGGATAGGGGGTTTTCAGAGGGGAAACCAGGAAGGGGGCTAACATTTGAAATGTAAATAATGAAAATATCTAATAAAAATATTTAAAAGGCATATTTATAATGTTCATTTATTACCATTATGGGGTTCTTTCTAGAGATTGTGATTTCCTCAACAATGGTCTTTTGTCCAGATATACAGTAGCAGACATGGATTCTTTCCAGAGGAACCAGTATTAAACATCAGAAAGTGGTTATTCTCCCTCTTAACTAACACTCCTATCACCCATGTCCTAGTGAGTACATCTTACCCAGAACTGGACTACTAATCTGGAAAAGAAAATGTTCCTATATTCTTTGATATTATATTGATAAGAATCAGAAGAAAAGACCTGGTTATGAAGGATATATTGCAATCCATAAATTCAAATCCATATTGTTCAGCTCTATTTGACATGTAGCCTAAAAGCTCATTCTCAAAGAAGATATGGCTGCTAAATAAAATTGTTTTGAATAGTCTGCATTCTAAATCATAAATCTGCTTCATTTATAATGCCTGTAGTATTAAATATATGTAAAGTGAGAAATCTTTACAAAATAACATTTAACCATTTTAAGGTTTATATTGATATTGGCCATATGCAAAAATTACTTCCATGAAATACACTGAATTCAGAGAAAAAGAATGTCATAAAACCTAGCTTTATACACACATATTTCAAATTTCTTATGAAGCCCTAATGTTTCAGATATACAAGAACAGTGAACTGTAAGTGAATGGATTCTTTACATTGCTTGAAAATCTCAAAGGTGAATTTGAAATAATAAAATTACTTAACCCAATCTTTTGAAATTTTAATTACATTTACTTTGCAAGAATATAACTAACATCAAACTAATGTGTAGTATAAATGGAGACTGCATCAATATACAACTTTAAATTGTCAAATAAAGTATTTTAGTTATCAACAAGTACTCTAGGAATATAAGGCACCAGGAAATTTTGCAAGAAACTGCATTTACTAAAGAATATTCACTAAAGTCCTTCCTGTTTTCCAAGAACCACGCTACAATTACTTTACTACAATATCTCAAGTTTTGAAGTTTTATTAACTGTGAAAGAAATATATTGGGATTATTGGCCGAGCTTGCCACAGTTATTTCCACATCACCAACCCTTCATCAATCAAGAAATAGCTATCCTTTTTTTCCAATAGACTATATTGAGGTTCATATTGCCTAAATGTCAGTGAGAGAGCAACTTAACTCTCCTTGGGATAGTGACTGTGGACTTGGATTCCCTCTCCATCATTTTCAGCCATTGTGGCACTTCTGGAAATATGTGACATATGAAACAGCAATAAGCACGGAAATGCCACAGGCTCCCTTCTATTCCAGAGGTAAGCAATCCCCATGTGCTCAGGAAATGTCTTAAAAACAAACTGTGGAATTAATCTGGGAGAATAATTTAAAAAGTTTTCTGAGATTGTCCTCAAGGTTTCTGTGTAAATATTCATCTTCACAAGTTGAGAACTGTTCTAAACAATATTTTTCACTAAAAGAATACTGAATTGTATATTTTAAAATAAACCTTCTGTATCTTGCAAAATATCCCAGATAATAAGCCTGAAGCTTCAGCAAGAAGAAATTAATGTATCAATATGCTCAAAATTCTAGAACAATTAGAATCATGTCTATTTATTAACTCTACATTGGCATATTTTCAGCCAATTGTCATTATAGTTTTTTCTATGTTTTAAAGCTTGAAAACTCAAATATATACATATCTTATTTTTGAGTATTTATATGCAAGTTCACATATAAAATACTGAGGTCTACAACTAAAATCATGTTACAGTATATGATAATTTTTAAGAATACACATTTCTCATCTAATATAGAACCTATTTTAAAACATTCCATAACTGTATATATATAAACTAGTAACTTATTCACAATAAAATTATTCATTATTCTCTCCATATTTATATCTTCAGATTCTTAGAATGTGATACTCCATGACTTTATACCGTTGTGTGCCTAGTGCACTAGGAAAAAGAACCTTTTCCATACTCCATGCAAGACCATAATATGCATTTCCTGTTTAGTATCTGAGTGTTCCTTTGCCCCTTTGTACACCAAACAAAAAGAGAATCTAGCAAATCAAATATATTTGAAGTAATTTTCTATTTTATTCATCAGTAAAGTAGTTATAAATTAATATTTGAAAGCAATTACTTACTCTCTTATTTCTGGATAGAGAATTTCCAAAAACAAAAAACAAAACAAAAAAAAACAATCACCACTCAAGTTTCTTTGTTCAGAAATATAATGTTTTAAAAACACAGTAGAACAAGTCAGCAAGATGGCTCAGTGCTACAAGCACTTGTTCTTAAGCCCTACAAATTAGCTTAATTTCTAGAAAGAAAGTAAAGATGGTCAGAAGAAAATAACAAACTCCATAGTACTATCTTCTGATATCCAGTCATGTTCCATGACAATGAGTGTTATTGAACACACACACACACACACACACACACACACACACACACACACACTTCCACGCACATACCCATACACACACTAATACAAAATAAGACTTCAAAATTCCCTTTCTTTCATTCAACTAACATGTGTGTTTACCACCTTTCTACTTCTTCTGCAATGATGATAGCTGAGACATGGGTGTTGGGAATGTGATATAGATGTCCCATTTTGCACTAAATATTCCAGTCTTTTATTCTCTGTACCATGAACACTTGTGGGCATCTGTGTTCATCAACTCATATGGCAAAAAGTAGCTTCTCTGATGAGGACAGTCAGAGAGAAAAATTAATCTATAGGCATGATTATATGCCATTTTGACTTGGATTAATACTATGGCTCTATAGCAGAGAAGTGAGATAAGTTAATTGACCACCCTCATAATGGAGTCATAGTTTTTGATTCTTTAGAATTTGTCTGTTCACACCTCCTTATACTTGGTAACAGTGAAAGATATTAGTTACAATTTGTGGAGGAGGCATTAAATCCAACCAGAAATGAGTGGGGCATTCCCATATCTTTTGTAGCACAATTGCCTCAGTGCTACAATTCCCAGGGCACTCTCAATATCCCTTAACAGGTTTCGTAGCTGGATAAGATTTTGATATATTTTCTCTTTAAAAATTTGTTTAATAGCCAGCGTGGTGGCCCACACCTTTAATTCCAGCACTCGGGAGGCAGAGGCAGGCGGATTTCTGAGTTCGAGGCCAACCTGGTCTACAAAGTGAGTTCCAAGACAGCCAGGGCTACACCGAGAAACCCTGTCTCGAAAAACCAAAAAAAAAAAAAAAAAAATGTGTATAACACAATTCTATATAATAAAACCTCATCTTTTGAGATGGAATTTCAATGAGAATACTAGATTATTAATTGCATTTTTATGATCCAAGAATTAGTTCTCTTCACAAGTAATCCTTATACCAGCAAGTGCTGTATCTTTTC
Source organism: Mus pahari (assembly GCF_900095145.1). Taxonomy (NCBI): domain Eukaryota; kingdom Metazoa; phylum Chordata; class Mammalia; order Rodentia; family Muridae; genus Mus; species Mus pahari. Next base: position 61,050,382 of record NC_034601.1, on the reverse strand, counting down.
CACAATATACTGCAATTTATGGAATTCTTTGTGGCCTCACAAACTCAGAAAAGGTATGTCATTCATGACACAGGGCTGTTTATTTGTTGACTTGTCACTCAATTTAAAAAATTAAATATCAATATATATTTATGTTTAAAGAAACTTTAAATGAAAGGAGACAAAATAAAGAGTTATAAATGTATGATGGAAAATAATTTAATATAAAGCATCAAATGCCTTTGGTGATGATGGAGTAGGATACAAACAGAAATATGTGAAAAGATAGCTAACTGAAAAACTTTGGAACAAATCATATGGAAGCTTACTATTGAGTTTCCTATTTAGGAAACTTCACTAGTGAATTTCTTAGCATGTATTCACTGTATTGAAATGTATTCATGTTATACTATCATGTGGCCATTTCTGAATAGAAACCAACAACTTCAAAAAATAGTAATTTGTCTGACTAATAACATAGTATGGTATGTAATAATGTTTCAATTATAACACATTTTCATAATTACAATAATGTAAATGTGCAGTGCAGAGTCCCTTCAACTTTGAAAAAAAATAAGCTGAAGACTAAGAATTGTTCCATCAATCTCAAATGAATTCAAATTTTTATGATATATAGGGTATTATTAGAAAGGTAAATTGTATGAGTCCCTAGGACCTGGAAATTTTAGATGTAGAAACATGAGAACTAATAATCTTTAAAACTAATTGATCAGCCTAAAAAGGATTTATTTTGTGCTAGACCAGAGCAGATAAGAATAATACAGTGGAGGCTTAAGATGGATTACAAAGATTATTCATGGATCAGTAATTTCTTTCATGGGAGCATGTGTAAATTCTTAGACATCGCTCAACTGAAGAATTAATAAGAGGAATGTGGCACATTTACACTATGGAGTATTATTCTGCTGTTAAAAACATGACGTCATGAAATTTGAAGGTAAATTTATCTCACATCCTTATTAATGTAATCCATACTGAGAAAGCCAAACATGGCATGTAGGCATTTAAAAGTGGATACTAGCTGTTGTGTAAATGATAATAATTCACAAAGCCAGAGACATTAGGTACAAAGAAGGACTATATGACCCAACACAAGGGAAGGCCTGGACCAAGTAGTGGGAGTGGGTGGGTAGGGGAGCAGGGGTGGGGGGGTATAGGGAACTTTCGGGATAACATTTGAAATGTAAATAAAGAAAATAATAATAATAAAAAATTATATGAGAAAAAAATTTTTAAATTTGTGAGGTCCCACTTCCAGAAAGGATTACAGTTTCTTTATTCATGTTTTTATATTTTTAACTTATGACATCTCTAATTCTAACACATTAGTATGACTGAAGTCATTTCAGCCTAATGCATATTATCTAATTATCACATTGATAATCGAAATATAATAATAGATAAATGAAACTGAATGATTCACAATAAAAAAAAAGAACTATGGAGTGGTGGGAGTCACATGGATTCATTTGGGATGGAGAGGTATAATAGATTTTGTGGGTGGACTGAAGGCAGGTGGGGACGGAAGTGGGGGGTGTTAGGTGGTGGGAGAGAGTGCTGGGAAACGTAACTGGAAATTGGTGCATTTGGAGGGGAGTATAGAAACTTAGTGCACTGCAAATTTTGTGAAATCTATCAAGATGACTCTACTGAGGACTCCTAGTAATTGAACAGGCCATATTTTGTAACCAGGTAAGGCTTCCAGGAGTGGGGTTGAATTCAGCTTGACTCTTTGGCCAAGTGCGTCCTATGAAGTCCTCCAAGCAATGGAGGCTGAAGCTAGGACAGAAGATTGCTCTTTGAAAACTAACAGCAAGTTGCCATGGCTTAGGACATCTTCACAGCTAATTGAGTGTAGAGAACTTGATCTGTTGCCTACGTGGAGCCCTGACACCTATTTTCTATCCTTTTTTTTGTACCTGAGATATGAATATTTACAAGAACAAAATACAATAAGACACTTTGATTCATTCATAGTAGCAATACTGATTGTTTGATTGAGCTTAGTCATTAGAAAATATATTTATTGCCGAAAATGTTATTTATTAATTTTCCTATGTGTATGACCGAACATTCAAAAGATATTAATTTTACTGTTTACACTACTGTTGAGAATAGTTGGATTTATTAAGACACTGTAATATGCATATGTAATATTCTATGCTCAACAAATGCTAATTGTATAGGGTTACTAAACTGCTGATGTCATATTTGAATAGGTTAATTATATAAAGTTTATATTAATAAGTCAGGAAAATGAAGCAATCAGAGCACTGGAACTTCTATGTAGGCAGCAGTTTCAGCCTTGAGGAGAAAAACGTACCCCGACCTCGGATCACGGAAGGTGCTGTGGAAAATGAACATTTACTTGACTTTGAAATATCTAATTTTCTATTAATGGTAATAAAGATTGCAAATCTATGATTTGAATTATATACTTACATTTTAGTAGGTCAACAATTTATGGAAAATATCTTGTTGAGTGAGAAGCATGAGACCATCAACTTCCTAAGCACAGATTCTGAAGGAAACACATTCTTTACTTCTAGCCCACCTCACTTCTTACTCATGATAATATTGGATCATGAGTATTAAATGTATGGTTCATTCTGCATTTTCCTTTGGAATAAAGTGGATTAGCAAATGGCATTTTTAATTTTGCTTTTTCCATGAATGTGAAATTATAACAAAGGGTTAAATGCTAAAGATATGATCTGAAGAATAGAATGTATTAACTTAATTGACTAGTAAAATAGTTATATCAAAAATCCAGAGACATATAATATGTCTCTACATATAATATATATATATATATATATATATATATATTAAATAAACACATATATACATATAAAAGTAAAATCTAAAGATACATTGTTACCTAATCCAACAACTAATCAAGAGGAAAATTATAAATTAAAAATTTTATGATCTATTTGACACTAAGAAAATAAAGGGTAAAATATTGAAGAGATAATGAAGAAATTACTAGAAGCAATAGTGTGAATACAATGTCGTATTCATTCATAGTTTACAGAATATATACTGAATAAAATTAGTACCAACATTGTATATGCAAGAGAGATAAATTTCACATGCTATATTTTTAAAAATTAGAATTGTCAATGTCAAAGAGATTTCAGTTTCTATATTAAACTGTAGATGAATATGATAAATCTGCTGTTTAAAATTCTAAATATTCACATGACTTAAGGTTTAAAAGTCTGTTGTTTTCACAATATAATAATTTAAAGATTTAGCAACAATTCTATGCCTGTCTGTGAAATAGCAATTAATCTCACTGATACTATTGAGATATCCTCCATCCTATATACTAAAAACCTATTTTCCTAGTGCTTTGACAATGTTTTTTTTTATATAGAATAAGATTTTTAATATTATTAAATTTGATGAAACATTACCACTAGCTTTAACTGGGCAAATTTCTTTAAGTTTATATTTTAGGACTTGATTATATATAGACTATAATGAAATATTAATTTCTTCATATTTATTATATTAGCTCTGTAGTCAATAAGTGTATAAATAATGTATACTATACAATACATGCTTATTTATAATATATGCATGTGGGAGTTTAAATATAGTTACACACATATATGTATGTTTCATATCTATGTATAACTGTTGTCATCTTAGTTTCTCCAGTGTCCAGGTGAAAGGATTTTTACCATTTGTTCATTATTAGTTCACAGTGGTCCAGGAGCATAACTTATTCTATAAGAAACAAAGGGGTAAAGTAAATACATCGAAATAACTACATTCTTATGATTATTTTGAAAACAAATTGGTCTGCTAATTAAGCTGTAAAAGTAATTTGTCTTATACATTTGTCATCTCAGAGGCTCACTGCTGAATAAGTTAACCCTATCTCAATTCTAACTGGCTGCTTCAACTCAGTTGTTCTGGCTCAGACTTCTCTCCAAGCTCACTTATTCAAATTGGCTTCTCTTAGCTTCTGAATGAATTGCTCTGCTTGGAAAATCTTTCTCTGAAACCCACAAAATTAATTCTTTCTCACTGCACTGCTGTTAAGTCCTATCTTTCCTGTACTGTTCTCACGAGACTTGGGCATATCCTATCCTAGCAAATAATTCTCCAATTTTTCACTTTCTCTCTCCCTCAATTAGATGACATTGTTTTGGATAAAAATGTGTGTGTGCTAAGGCCATGTCTCTATTCCAGCTTGATCACACTTACCAGAGGATCTTTGCATATAATCAAAACAGCCATAACACTGGATTAAAATTCTTCTACATTATGCCAAATTTAAAAATCAACCTTGCTGTAGAGATGTAGTTCAGAAACAGAACACTTGCTTTAATACCTAGAATATACAAGACACAGAGTTAGATCCTCATTTCTCCCAATTTAAATAGGTTGTGTATCAGTTATAGCATATAAGCGAGACAATAATTTGATTCTTTAAAGTCTGTTCAGTTTTATGTCTTCATTATTTAAAGTTATGAGACACCATTTTGTGTTACAGTTGAAGTAAAGCCTTGTTTGCATTACATACCCAAAATGTTAAGTTTCCAGAGCCATGAGATACCATTCAAGAAGATCTGCACACAGGAAGGAAAAACAGTTTAAGAGGAAGGTATAAATAGCAGCCAATATCTCAAGGTCTTTCAACAGTTACCCATTAGGAAAATGGTGAATTCACACCATGGAATGCTAATTAGCAATAAATAAGGAAAAACACTGGCATTATCATAATCATTAGGGGCATGAGAGATTATGCATAATGAAAAATCCAAACCCTATAGACTTTACTTTTCATGGTTTAATGTATGAAATTGGCTTAAGGTGAAAAATAGCTAGAAATAAAGTCCAAATTGGCATTTGTTAGAGTGCAATCGGAGGTATGAGAGAATGAAACAAATGTGTAGACTGTAAAGGGCAGTGTGAGTGATCAGTCAATGATAGACGGATTTGGATTTGGATCTACAAATACTTATAACCTCACTCTGACACTCTGCTGAGCTGAGCATGACACCACCACTGGAGTTTTAGGAAAGTACACATGCAACCTTATTCTGAGATTTCTGAAGCTTGTGTTTTTAGTAGAAATTTTCTTCTTCTTCTTCTTCTTCTTCTTCTTCTTCTTCTTCTTCTTCTTCTTCTTCTTCTTCTTCTTCTTCTTCTTCTTCTTCTTCTNCTTCTTCTTCTTCTTCTTCTTCTTCTTCTTCTTCTTCTTCTTCTTCTTCTTCTTCTTCTTCTTCTTCTTCTTCTTCTTCTTCTTCTTCTTCTCCTTTTTCTTCTCCTTTTTTCCTCCTCCTCCTCTTCCTCCTCCCCCTCTTCCTCCTCGCCCCTCCTCTTCCTCCTCACTATTATTATTTTATTTATTTACATTTCAAATGTTTTTCCCTACCAGGTTTCCCCTCAAAAAAAAAAAAAAAAAAAAAAAACCTATCCCACCAACCCACACTCCCCCTTCCTCTATGTGGGTACCACACACACACACTCCCACCTCAATGCCCTAGCATTCCCCTATGCTGGGTCATCAATCTTCCACAGGACCAAGCAACTCCCATCTCATTGATTCCAAAATAGGCAGTTCTCTGCTACATATGTAGAAGAAGCCATGGACTTAGTCATGTATACTCTGATTGATGGTTTGTTGCTGGGTGCTCTGGGGGTGTCTGGTTGATTAATATTGTTGTTCTTCCTATGGGCTTGTAATTCCCGTCAGCTTCTTCAGCTTTTCCCCTAACTCTTCCATTGGGGTTCCCGGGTTCAGACCTGTATATTGATCACCATTATCCTGAAAAAGAAATCTATTTTAAAGGAAACAAATAAATGTTCCTTTTACCATGGCTCTTCTGGATGGCATCTGTAAAGAAAAATAAATGCAAAAGTATTTTTAAATGTAAAACTAAGATCAACCAACATTCATAACTTTATTTTCTTTATTATAACAATAGAATATGACATGTGCGGAAGTAACCTTCTTTTGAATTTGCCTATAACCAAGAAAAATATATCAATATTTAAATGTAATTACAAATGGAATCCCTTAATATGAGGTAAGAATATATTATATGACATTAAAATCCTTACTTGGGAAAAGTTTTTAAATGAATAAAACAAAATTTAATAAATTTGAAGCCTATCACCTACTCTAGTGTAGATATACTCTATAATATTTATTTATAGGGAGTAGACTAGTGAATATTTAATGTAATTTGAAAACTGCTTTCAGAAATAAATGTCTGAAATATGTTCTTAAAATATGAATATATTCTGCTAAAGTAGACTGGATATCTTCTAATATGAACATTATTTATGTCATGGCTAAAGATGGAATATTTTAGTCCTGTAGTATACATTATATGTAGAATATTTAGATTAATCTAATAGAATTTCCAATATATTTCAGTCTCACAAGGTGAGGTTAAATTTGTGCTTTACCTAATTATGATTTAAATATCCAGAGTTTGCTTAAGCAGTTATAATTTTAATTGAAATTATATCTTTTAACTTGATGTTTTCTCATTTTAATTTTTTAAATAAAAGAAACAATCTTCCAGTGATCATGAAGTAAAACAATATTATTTCTGAACAATGCTTGAATATATTTCACTGAAAATAATTTGCTTAAGTGAATATGATTTCTGAGCTCTTGTGCCACCTCTGGGATGCAACAGTGAAAAGCTCAGGTCCTGCTTCTTCTGGGCCACACATTCTTGGTGTGAAATTTCTGTCTTTCACTTCCCTAGACTGTGTTATTTCTATAGGCTATCATTTGGTTTCTAAGTAAACCAAACTAAGCTGACCACATTCAAAATGTTTTCCCAACAACTTAAACTTACTGACTCTCCCACTTTAATTATAGTTCTCTTCTAAATTTAAAACAAACAAACAAACAAAAACCATATTTTTACTTTTAGAATTATGTACCTAAAAAGTAATTGTTCTGAGTCTTATCACTAATTATTCTTGAGAATAAATTCATATATATGTGTGTATATATATATGTATATATACACACATATATATGAATATATATGAGATCTTAATTTATACATAAGATTTGTGGACTATAAAGTAATATGTACTACAGTCAAATGATTTTTGGTAGACTCTAACTCTGATAGAACTTAATATCCATGCAAAGACCAGCAAAAAGAGAAACTCGGAAATTGAAGACAGAAATGGGAATATATGCACAAATCAAAGAATGCTAGATAGCAGAAAATACCACTGAGAAGTAAGCAGTTCCTTTTAATGTTCTCACAGCTGTCCCCAAATATATTGATTTGGGACATTTATCCTCCAAGTGGGTGGGAGAAAATACTCGTATCAGTTCAAACCATTCCATGTTCTCTGGTTCGTTATACACTATTAAGAATGTAATACTATTTGGTTTGTTCTCTAACTTAACAGCACACTCAAATTCCCCCCTTCCCACACCTCAACCATGATACACATTTTCCCTTATCTTATATGAAATAAAGAACTGACAATCTAATCAGAGAAAGTTAAAATATGCTTGGAAATAAGTAGAGATGTCAGAAGCAAAGGCAATGATTCACTGGGCAATCCTGAATATGGCAGAGAATCCATATCATCTATTGTCAATGAAGCAGGATGAAGGAAATGGGACTGAACAATAACACATACTGTCAGAAGTCACTCACAGCATTCATGTCTTTGAACTAACATAGCAATATTTCAGTTTGTAATATGAAAATGCAATTGTGCTAAATTGGCTTAGCCTGAAGCAATTCTGGTCCTAAGGAAGGTGGGAAAGCCAAAGAAATTGAACTTTGATTCCCTCAGTCTCTCAGTAACTTCCATGGATTAACTAAGATCTTCACTCTGGCAGCAAGCCAACATTTCCTCTTAAATCAGCAAAGGAATATAGTCAAGGCTTCAGCACGCTACCAGTGAAAACCCACTATCCTTAATTTGTGTTAATGAAAACCAGAATACACTTTTCACTTACGATTTGAGGAATCCTGCACAAATTGTGCAGACTTAAAGGTCATCAGAAATAGATCCTTCTCAATGGTGTCTCCTGTTTTGTGTAAAAATCTTCACCTAATAAATCTCATGTCTTTGCCTAGCCTTGCACCTGGCTGTTTATCTAGGTCTGTAGACATCTTTCCAATAATGCTGTTAAATCTTTTATAAAACTCTGCAAATTCAAGCTAAACAATAAAAAAAAAAAATACAAGGTCTCTATTTCCTTTAACTCAGCTTGTGTTCCCCTGGCTGACTTAGAAAGACCAGCCTTATCATACTTTCAAATGACTATGTAAAATTAAGAGTGCCAAATGAGTTCTGACTTCAGAGTGTCCAACTCTAGCTGCCATAGAAATTCTAAGATTAGAATTAATGTTCCCAGCAGGTTTAAGGTGAACTGTAGAGTCAGGAGAAAAAGATTTTTGCATGAAGATCTCAGAGTTGAGAAATAAAATTATGTCAGAGAAATAAGAACACCAATATGGAAGAACTGAAAGCATGATTTTGATAAAAAATTGATACAGGTAACTTTTTGACCATTTTTCTTACCTATATCTATTCAAAACAAGAACATCACAAGTAAACTAAACCAAGCCAAAAACATAAAGCATTCAACTACTCACCCAGAAATTTATTGTTTAAATATAGGTTCAAAGTTTTCATTTTAAACCTCTAAAATGTTTCTTTTGCAAAATATTTAAAAGTATGTTTTCATCCACCTAAAATATTCCTCTATATATTACTATATTTTACATAGATTCCAATAACCTAATTCCACTAACTAATATAGTTTATGCCAGTATTATAATATAATTAACATATTTTCCCCAGAAAGAATAATTCAATAAATATCCCCTTCATTGACTGTGGGAAATTGTGATGCATTCTTTATACATATAAAGAGAAACAGACATTGAGAGTTCCAAAATAGAAGATGGTACATTATATAAATCCTCTTATTTGGAAACATAAGATTATTTATTATTATGATACAGAAGAATTGCAGGACAACGGAAATATTATGAGAACATCAGCACTCCATGAGTTTCTAATGACGAGCAACAGTGGGAGAAAGATGGTTAGCATGCAGTGGTCCTCTCTGTAATAAACTTGAGCTCTCTGTCCAATAACTTATTTTATACTTTTTGTTTTAGAGCTCTAAAGAACGTGGAAGAACTATCAATAGATAACTTTATTAGTTTCTTTTTTCTGCTTGGAAAGGAAACACAATGTAAAGCTTTGAAAAGCAGAACCTAATAGCAAGAGTTCTGGCCAAAACACATATAAAAGCATGTGAATTTTCTGTAGTAAAATATTAACTATGCTTAAAGTTTCTGATGAGTATAAAATGGAAAAGACACATGCGATTCAGCCAACTGTTTTAAAATGTTAAACATGAGCCTACATCCCAGCACTCTCTTTAGACTCATGAAACTAAACTCACTGTGAACCTGAGCACCCTTATATTAATGCTGCACACACACACACACACACACACACACACACACACACACACATATATATAATATATATATGTATATATGTATATATATATATATATATATNTATATATATATATATATATATATATATATATATATATATATATATATATATCCAGGTATGCTTATGTATGAGTATGTTTTCATGTATGTCTACATAAGTTTTATACATGAACATATGTACTCATATATGTAGACATCTGAGACAGATCTTTAGGCTGCCTCATTCACCACACAAATGCCTATTTGTTTAAAATTATTTCTAAAATGAAATTCACATGATGGTTGGAGTAAAATGATCCCCGATGTTGTTTAAAATCTTTCTGTTTCTCTAGCATTATAAACATGTCTTCTTCATTTTTACTCTGCAGTCTACCTGTGTTATCCAAAGTATGAGACCTTAAATAGAAAAAAAGAAAATCAACCTGTGTTGTCCTTATGCTGTTCTCATACAACCCCTCATTCTGGACAGTATCATCTCAGTATTTAGTGTTCTCTGACAATAAATGTTCAGGGTTGCTGGACAAGACTTCATATTCTAGTTAATTGTTATCTCAATGTAAATTTATTTAGTTTTTTATGTATGTATATGTGTATTGTCTTTTGAAAACAGTATGATATATTAAGCGTTTATAGGCTCATATAAAGATAGAAAATAGTCGATCATGCATGTCTTTTTTTGTTTTTAAAGATTTATTTATTTATTATATGTAAGTACACTGTAGCTGTGTTCAGACACTCCAGAAGAGGGCGTCAGATCTTGTTACGGATGTTTATGAGCCACCATGTGGTTGCTGGGATTTGAACTCCGGACCTTCGGAAGAGCAGTCGGGTGCTCTTACCCACTGAGCCATCTCACCAGCCCCATGCATGTCTTTTAATAAATGTAGTAGAATGATTGTTTTGAAGAAAAACAGAGAGGATGATTAAAACTACCCCCCCATGGTAACTGGCACAATATTGAATATCTAACCAGTACTTACTATCATATTGTAAGTAAAACCATACGCCAATTGTACACATTTTGTGAAAGATTTGCTATTAAATTAATAAGGTTCCATCCTTTAGAAATTATGTGAACAATATCATGTCTGAAAGTTAAATAATATACCCAAATAATTCTAGCAGAGAAAAAATTGAAAATTCTGATAGGTTTCCTAAAGTTTTATGTAGAAGAGGTACTTTTCCTTTCTGAAATAATAGACTCATAATCAGTATTCAAGGTAATGCTATATACGTACTAAAAAGTCATAAAAGCCCTCTTTGTTAATGTAGGAACTGACTTTTCACTGTAGCTATCTCCTGCAGATCAGTAGAGAAACATTATAAAATTTGTTGAATCTGATGACATATTGCTTCTATGGCTAATGTCAACATACAGTCAAGAAAGCTGCTACTCTAAGGTCTCAAAAGCTAATTACTTTGTGTATTATGTGAATCAAGAAATGATAATTGGTTGGCTGCCTTGCATGCTATTTTGAGGCTTTCATTCACTTCAGGGTGAGGCTGAAGTGTGTGGGAGGTTTGCATAAAAATAAACAACTTCACAGCATGATCTCAAAAGTAAAAGAAAGTAGCATATTTTATGGATGTGAGTACACTGTAGCTGTCTTCAGACACACCAGAGAGTTCACAGATCCCATTACAGATAGTTGTGAGCCACCTTGTGGTTTCTGGGAACTGAACTCCGGACCTAGGGAAGAGCAGTCAGTGCTCTTAACCACTGAGCCATGGGGCTGGAGAGATGGCACACAATCATCTGTAATCAGATCTAATGCCCCTTTCTGGTGGTCTGAAGATAGCTACAGTGTACTCACAGACATTAATTAAATAAATCTTTAAAATAATAAAATAAGAGAAAGTAGCTGTTATAACATGATGGTTAAGAAGATTCCACAGTGAGAAGTTCTCTTAAAATCAGGGAAGCAAGAGGCTCAAAGGAACCAATGGTGATGACTTTAGCCAAAATACCCAACAATGGGGGAAATACAACTTGGAGAGATTATGTCCAGTAGATAAGCATGACCCCATGATGAGGGATGGGCTCACCCAAGCAGCTAAACATTTTTTATTTCAGTTTTTTAATGAGATATTTTCTTTATTTACATTTCAAAAGCTATCCCCTTTCCTGGTTTCCCCTCTGAAAAGCTCAGATCCCACCCTGACACCCCCTGCTCACCAACTCACCCATTCCCACTTCCCTGTCCTGTTAGTCCTCTACACTGGGGAATCAAGCCTTCACGGAACCAAGGGCCTCTCTTCCTACTGATGTCCAACAAGGACATTCTCTGCTACATATGCGGCTGGAGCCATGGGTTGCTCCATGTGTAGGCTTTAGTTTGTGATTTAATGTCTGGGAGCTCCAGGGGATCTGGATGGTTGATACTGTTGTTCTTCCTATGGGGTTGCAAACCCCTTCAGACCCTTAGTCCTTTCTCTAACTCCTCCATTGTGGACCCCATGCTTAGTCCAAAGGTTGGCTAAGAGCATCAGCATCTGTATTGTTCAGGCTCTGGCAGAACCTCTCAGGAGATGGCTATATCAGGCTTCTGTCAGCAAGTACTTCTTGGCATCCACAACAGTGTCTGAGTTTGATAACTGTGTATGAGATGAATCCCCAGGTGGGGCAGTTTCTGGGTGGCATTTTCTTCAGTCTCTGCACCACACTTTGTCTCTGTATCTCCTCCCATGGATATTTTGTTCCTCCTTCTAAGAACCGAAATATCCACACTCTGGTCTTCCTTCTTCTTGAACTTTATGTGGTCTGTGACTGTATCTTGGGTATTCTAAGCTTCTGAGATAATATCCACTTATCAGTGAGTGCATACCACATACGTTCTTTTGTGACTATATTACCTTACTCAGGATGATATTTTCTAGTTCCATCCATTTGCCTATGAATTACATGAAGTCATTGTTTTTAATAGCTGAGTAGTTCTCCATTGTTTAAATGTACCATACTTTCTGTATCCTTTCCTTCGCTGAAGGACATCTGGGTTCTTTCCAGCTTCTGCCTAATATAAATAAGGCTGCTAAGAACATAGTGGAGCATGTGTCCTTGTTATATGTTGGAGCATCTTTTGGGAATATGCCCAGGAGTGGTATATCTGGGTCCTCAGGTAATACTATGTCCAATAATGTTTCTGTCCAAAGGAAAGATAGAGAGAAAAAAATGGAACAGAGAACGAAGGAAAAGCCATCCAGAGATGGACTCACTTAGGGATTAATCCCATCATCACACAACAAACTCCCACACTATTGCTAATGCCAAGGAGTGCTTGCTGATAGGAGCTTTGTATGGATGTTCCCTGAGAGGTTCTACCAGCACCTGGTCAATACAGATGCAGAAACTCACAGTCAACCATCAAACTAAGCCCTAGGACTCTAATAGAAGACCTAGAGGATGGAGTGAAGGAGCTGAAGAGGAGTACAACCCCATAGGAAGAATAACATCAACTAACTGAACCACCCAGAGCTCCCAGAGACTAAACCAACAACCAAGGAGTATACATGGAGGGAGTCATGACTCCATATACATATGTAGCAGAGGATGGCCTTATCTAACATCAAAGGGAGGGGAGGGAGGCTTGATGTCCCAGTGCAGGAGAATGCTAGAGAGGTGAGGGTAGAGTAGATGAGTGGGTGGAGGAACACCCTTATAGAGCCAAAGGGGCGGGAAAGAGGGAGATGGGATAGAGGGTTTGTGGAGGCGTAACTGGGAAGTGAAATATCATTTGAATTGTTAAACGAATAAAATGATAAAGAAAAAAGAAAAATGGCTTCTCATCAACTGATTATTAAAAAGTGATTGTACAGAAAACATTGCTGTAAACAATTAATAGAACAATAAATTAAGTATTAAAAATATTCTGCCATTTGAAAAACCAATGCTGGTAAAAGGCTTATATGTAAGAGTTAAATTTAATAAATTAAATCCAAATTTTTATTTTTCTTTGAAAAATTTTATCTTGAGAAATATATTGTTTTTGTTAGCTAAAAATTTCATGCATGAAAATATATTTACATAATTTATACCTCTTCTTTTTCTCCTTCAATTCCTCCAGCACTGTATTCCTTCTCAGAACCATTAGTTCATTTTAGTTATGATGGTAATTCCATTTACTGTCATATTGTGTACAAGAGTTCATAGCTTTGAATAACCTATGAGGAAAATGGTTCCTAGAGAAACCTGATTCTCATTGTCTCAATAGCCATTGGTTGTCTGTAGTTCTTTATCTATGGATGAATTCTTATGGATAAAAGAATATAATAGAGCTTCCCAGAATATTATCCAATTATTGTTCTTGTTTGTTTGTTTGAATGTTAATTTAGAGTCGGGCTTTGCTATGTATCTCTAACTGTTTTGGAAATCACTATGTAGACAAGTTTAACCTTGAATTTATAGAGATCCAACAGCCTCTGCTTCCTGAGTGCTGGTATTAAAGGCATGCACCAATATACCCTGTCTGTTCAATTTTAATAATGCACATATTTTTACTAACTAAAAGTAAAAATAGTAAAATATAAACTAGCTTTTTTATATAATCCACTCACAAAAAATTCACTGTCTCATAGCAATAATACTTCCTACTATATGCTCTTATTCATTGATTGAACTCAGCCTTTATTCTACATGGGTTATACTGAGTAATTTTTCTGGTCATCTGAAAGTTTGTCAAAGGGAGACATTTAAATGGGTTAATAGTGTACAGCTTTTCACCGGTTCTTTTGCTTCTAACCATTACAGAATACAAGATTCTGCTCCTTTGGATTATTTTGACATGCCAAATGCATTCTCCAAGTCCATTGACAATGAATTATTCCAAGCAACCAATAGCTGTCACTTTGTTATGGTCTTGATCCAGAACATGCAAGTAGTAAACACTTAATCTGTTTTGAAAAGTAGTTATGAATTTTGACAGATTATTATGAATGCCTCTCGACATTGGGAAAAAGTCAAAATGTTTATCTGCATTTACAGATTTCCATAAAAATAAGAATGTCTAGACACTTGTGGATGAACTTTGCATTCAAATATCCAAGGAAAAGAAAACACAAAATACTTTTCAGATGTAGGGAGAACTAGTTTTCTTTGAACACAGACATCAATCATGGATAAATGACACATATTTTTTTATCCTCATCCAAAATTCCCTCTCCAATTAAACAACTTAAGTCCTAGAACTACATAAAAAGAAAGAAAGGAAGGAAGGAAGGAAGGAAGGAAGGAAGGAAGGAAGGAAGGAAGGAAGGAGGGGTTTCCTTAATAAAGTGTTCATGGTTTTACTATTTCCATCCTCCTTACTCCAATAATACAATCCACACTTAAGTCACAGCCTATTGTTTTCTAAATTTTCTGATTCCATGTTCCTATTTAAAACATTATCCACAAAATCTATGTGAGAGTATACCAGAGCTTGAAATTTGAACCTTTGTTTGCTGAAAAGGATACACTGTCTCATGGGCTTTATCTTCTCATTAACTGAGTATTAAGCCCAATAAAAATCTGACTCCATTATAAATTAACTGAATAGTTGAATAGTCATAATAACTTATGGATCTTCATTAACATAATATCATATTGGTCACAATTACAATTTAATTTTTCATTAGAATACTAAGTATTGAAAATTCTCTGTATTTTCAATTATATATTCTTTATATTTTAGGATATATTACAAATAACATGAAAAAATTCAATCGAAGTTTTCCTTTGTAAAAATTTGATTGTTCTCTGAAATACATCATTGAAAATTACTCTTTCAAATTTTTCATTCATCCCTGTTATGATAGGATATTAAGTTAATATTCTCATAAATATTATGATATTCAAATTATGAGCATGCACATTTCATGAAAATCTTGGGTATGAACACATATAAATTTGTGTTCTTCCTTTCTTATTTGGATATATTAACTAAAATGCAAAAAAAGAATAGATCTGAAACAGTACAAATACCTGATAATAATGGGAATAGGAATATTATTTTTCTATACATTACATTTTTATTAAATCTGTCAAAAATTGCAGTGCTTATTATATTTTAAAAAGTCACAAATAGTTGAACACTAATTTCTGGTATAGTGTTCTTCCTTTTTAGCAGGAATATAACTAAAACTTATGCAGAAATTATTTAAATATTTTTGTATAATCATAATGCATTCAATAGAAACAATTTCTCTGTTGTATGTCAGGATGTCTTTTATTGGACCTAATGGGAGAACTAAAATGATCTGATATTTTGTGTTCAGATCCCCATATGTAAAGATTTTTCTTATATTTGCAGAATTGTCTCATATAAATTCTGAAGAATAGTTATATGTTTAATATTCCTTTTTAAGGTAGCATTAATGGACATACAAGTAAAAATTTATCATTGTATTTATTGAATTATAATTTTCAAATTCTTTCTAAAATTGAGAGTCATTAATTAATGCGTTTCTTTGTGCTGGAACAATTCAAATTTTCACATGTAGGAAATTTTGAATGGTGATTAGTGGCAGAGAGAAATATGTGTTCTGTGTGCCCAAACAAGGCAAAGGATGAATCTCTAGCTTGTGATGAACCCATAATAAGCCAGTGATAGTTTCCTCAACACAATTTACCAGATCAAGATGTTTAGATAACATAATCTCAATTTTCCTGTAAATATTACCATTTTATTGAGTTTTTAATCCAGATTTTGTTGGATTCAAAAAGAGGGCATACTCTCATAGAAATTTATTTTCATATTTTTCAAAATGCTTCCTTGCTTTTCTCTTATTTATTTATTTATCTATCTATCTATCTATCTATCTATCTATCTATTTATTTATTTATTTATTTATTTATTGTTCAGTTACTATCTAAGGCAAATTTAAATATGGATCTACTACCTAGCCCACAGACTTTTCCTCTTTGGTGGCAAAACAACAGATTGTCTCTCCTTTTTTTATTGGATATTTTACTTATTTACATTTCAAATTTTATCTCATTTCTCAGTTTCCCCTCTGCATATCCCCTATTTCATTTCCTCTCTCTCTGCTTCTATAAGGGTGCTCACACACCTACCCTCTCCCCCCTCATATCCCTACAGTGGGGCATCGTGCCTTCACAGGACCAAGTGCCTCTCTTCCCATTGATGTCAGACAAGGCCATCTTCTGCTACATATGCAGCTTGAACCGAGGGTCCCTCCATGTGTACTCTTTGGTTGGTGGTTTAGTCCCTGCGACCTCTGGGGTATCTGATTTGTTGATATTGTTGTTCTTCCTAGTTGCAAACCCGTTCCTCTCCTCCTAGTTCCTCCATTAGGGTTCTCATGCTAGGTCCAATAACCATCATTCACATTTGTTTTTGTCAAGCTCTGGCAGAACCTCTCCAAGACAGCTATATCAGGCTTCTGTCAGCAAGCGCTTCTTGACAAGACAAATAGTGACTGGGTTTGATGTCGAAAGATGGGACAGATTCTTAGGTGGATGTCTTTTTCTTCCGTCACTGCTCTATTCTGTCTATAAATTTCCTTTGGGACTTTCTGGTGGCTACCCCCCAGTTCTCCATCCCTCATTGCTACACACCTCTGTTCAATGTACTGACCCTCTGCATATCATCCTCATCTCCTCTCCTACCAAGTCACAAAAGAGCACACATGGTATGTTCTCACTGATAAGTATTAGGATATTAGGCAAAAAGCTCAGAATACCCATGATACAAGTCATAGACCAAATGAAGCTCATGAAGAAGGAAAACCAAAGTGTGGATGCTTCAGTCCTTCTTAGAAGGTGGAACACAGCACTTACAGGAGGTAGAGGGTGGGAGGGACTTGGGAGGAAGAGAGAAGGAGGAGGGGAAAGAAGGTGGAAGGAGCAGACTATTTCTTGAGTGCCCACCCATCAATATGAGGAATGAGAATGATTCTTTTTTATGTGAAAGAGAATGTTGGATCCTGTGACCATGGGTTTCAATGTTAACACAAATCAGTACACATTGCTAACTTACAGATTGTTCTATCATTTTGTTTTAGCGTTTTGACTCATTTTAATTGTTCCATGAAAATATTAACTCTCCTGTACTCTAAGTGACATAACACAAACACAATTGAACATGTCCCTATTTAAAAAATGTACTCTTTAAGACTTTTGAATATTTGCTATCTCAATTTAATAAATTAAATGTTATAATACATAATACATTGAAAATTAACTGATTTACCTCATTTGGTAATACTTTTCATAATTTATCTAAGTCAGTTTGTGTTCATATTTTGAAAAGAAGTAAATATGTTGAAGCTTAAACATACTGGTATTTTTGAGAAAATATGGAGAATATTAATTTAGAAACATCACCTTCCAAAATACAAAGTAATAACTTGAAAGGTAAGTTCCTGGTCTAACTGCTACTAACTAACCAACTAACTACTACTACTATTAAATAAATAATATCTATGTAAAAAGTATTTCCATATTGGTAATAATTCACTCTTCAAAACTTTAGTTTGCTTTTCTGGTTCTTATTTAATTAATAATAATAATAATAATAATAATAATAATAATAATATATGACATGATTATCATCTCTACATAGCCATTTTCTCTATCCCTCTCCTGTTCTTATTAACCACACTGTTCTCTCTGTAAGTCATTTTGTTTGCAGATTTATGCTGCATTCTTTTACTTTGTGACTTAATCAATATAACTATAGGAAAAGAATCTTAAAGAAGTGATATTTTAATCTTATAAATATTTTAATATAAAATTTTTAAGATAAATGTAAATGTATGTATCATATGTTATCAATAAATATACCAAGTTTTTGGCTCTAAATTGTTCTTCTCTCCTATACCCCTATATCACATTTTCACGTCTAAAACCATGGCCTATTTTCAATAAAATGTAGATTTGGAGATGTTTCATTTTGCTCTTGTAGCTGTTTGTGCTGATTTAGTGGAGAATACTCATTGTGCTTAGATAAAATGTTTTCTGACAGAAAAAATAATATTGTTCGCTATAAAATGCTTTGTATCAAGGTAAAAATAGCCAATTTCAGTCTTTCTTCAGAGGAAAAAAATCATAGCATTTATATAATAACAATGTGTGAACTGGAAGGGTGGCTTACTATGCTGTATTTCTGGGAGACTTACTAAAGTCAGAGTTTGCAATCACATAGAGCGAGTTAAGCCCTTCATCTTCTCTAGGTAGATAAATTGAGTGCAGTGTACTTTGCTATGCAGGGAATTTGAAGTAAACCTTTTAAAGCAAAAAGTCCTTTTTGTTTGTTTGGGTTTTGTTGTTGTTGTTCTGAGACTGGGAAAAGCAGTCATATAATTTTGAACAACAATCTAGACATACATGGTAACCAATTACTTTATTTATAATTTGCTAATTATCACTAGGCTCTTAAATAATATAGTGATTGTTCAGATATACGTATGTATGTATGTGTAGTATGATCGATCTATTCACGTGTCATACTAATCATCACTAGTTGTTTTTTTCTACGATTTTACAGCTTTATGCAATGTCATCATTTTGCTTTCTAATATTGATCTCTACAACAGTACCTGAACTTGGTATTAATACCTTCTTAGTACCAGGCAATGAGTGATAAGTGGGAAATTCAAATAGAAGATATTCCTTTCTACTCCACTTGGCCCTAATAAACAAAGCCACTTAGCAGAGTTCGATGGGACTCAGCACATTCTTGGATCCCTTTGGAGAGGAAAGAGGGCCAGATAGAATCTTTTGTGGGTGTATATCCACAGTAGCTACTCTATCTGTCACAACTGATACTTGTTAATGATAGAAATCACTTCTCTACTTGTATAGACTAAAGCAATACTAGCTTAGTATTATACAAAAATCATTTTAGATATCGTGAGATCATTACTAATACTAGGAAATGAATTAAACACTCAATAAAGCACAAAAAGATATAGAACATAGTACATATTTTATATTTATATTTCTGAAAAGAAGTTTTGCCATCTCTAACTCCAATCCCCCTTCTTTTTTATATTTTGAGACCATGTTCTGATCTCTAATACCTGCCTTATTTGAACTATATACGCTAAACATAATCATATATTATATTACTTAAGTATCACTTTGATAAGTTCAGCATAAGATATAGGTTTTCTAAGTGTTATTCCTAGGTTTGGCTTTGCTAAAAAAAAAAAAAAGAAAAATGGATCCGTGTTACTCTTTATAAGATTGGGATGAAGCATCATAAAATATACCAATATAGTTTTATGATCAACTGTTTTCATTTTATTAGGCTATTCATAAATCATATTCATGAAAACATTTTCATTTTTATCAAATTACAGTAAAAATTTTTATCCCCCCTGTATTTTACTTTAACATAAAAAATAAAATACACCGACAAGAATCATTTGCTTGTTACGATTATCAATTTCTCATGTTCAACCTCACTTTTATTGCTCATTTTGGAATAAAA
The DNA here is from genome assembly GCF_900095145.1 of Mus pahari. Lineage (NCBI taxonomy): Eukaryota > Metazoa > Chordata > Mammalia > Rodentia > Muridae > Mus > Mus pahari. The sequence goes on along the minus strand of NC_034601.1, from coordinate 61,030,455 downwards.
ATGTTAAACAAAGATTTGACAAAAGGTTATTTTTTATTGATTGATTTCTTAAACTACTGAGTCCAATTATTGTTTCCAATATTGCAATGGGTGTGTGATCATACACTTAACACAGACACTTCCCCAAATAAAAATGACTCGCTGGGGCGGTGGTGGCCCATGCCTTTAATCCCAACACTTGGGAGGCACAGGCAGGAAGATTTCTGAGTTCAAGGCCAGCCTGGTCTACAGAGTGAGTTCCAGGACAGTCATGGCTACACAGACAAACCCTATCTCGGAAAAACAAACAAACAAACAAAATAAACAAACAAAAAAGACTCTCTCTCCCGGAGCTGATATGAATTGTCAACACCAGACCAAGAAAAGTTACAGAAGAAAAACTTTAATTGTGTTTGAAGTTCCTGAGGGTTGGAGTCCATGATAGACGAGTGGAAGCCTGAAACCGAGCAGTTGAGACATCATCTAAGACCTTGCATTTCACAAGCAGCAGGCAAAGAAAAAAATTGATCATCTCAGGGGCCTTCGGAAACCCTGAAGCTCATCTCCAGTGACACACCTTCCTCAACAGGGTCTCACCTCCCAGTCCTTCCAAAAGAAATCTACCAATTGGGAAAATAGGATTCCAAAATAACTGGTAATGGGAAGCCATTCCTATTCAAAGGATGACACTCCACACCATTAACCCCAAAGACTTGTGGTCATATCATAATGAAAAAAATCATCATAGTCTTTCTGTTTCAACATCATTTTAAACATCCAAACTGCTAAATACATTGTGATAGTCAAGGCAGTCCCTGAATAATAATACCCTGCAAAATTAAAAGAGAGATTGCATACTTCAAACATCTGTGAACAGAGTATACATTACTTTCCCAAAAGGGAACAACTGGGGGATGATACGGACGGACGGGACTGATCGTGCCACTAGTTAAGACTCTGGCAGGAGATAGAAGTATTCATGAATGATAGAAAAAGTGAAAGATAGTTATTTGGAAAGGTATATGATGTCTTTACGTTAAAAACCAAGCCAATGTTTTTAAAGCTGATACTCATGAAAGCTGTTCCTAATTTTAAGTCTTACACTAACTTATGTAGAGAATCAAAAAGTGCAGTCTTATGACAGGGTTTCTTTTCTCGTCTTGTTTTTATTTCCACAAACAAAAGTTTAATTTGACAATAATTAATTCTGAAATACTTTTTAATTATTTCCCAACTGTTCCCACACCTTCTGCACTTAGCCATCAGAGAATGCTTCATGCTATCTGAGTGCTTAAAAAGATTATTGTTTGGACTTATTTGAAATCTAATATCATCCACGACCTAGAAAAGTGCTTGTTGTTCTTTTCCTAGAAAGAATAGAGAGATAATCAAAACCACAAACTCAACAATACCTTGTTCAGTGATTTGTAACTTAACAAACAAGAGTAATTAATACCAGAGGAGCCTGCAGATGATGCCCAAGTTGGTTCTCATCATTTTCAGCATAGTTAATTTATGCCAAAGCATTGTATATTTGTGTGTGTGTGTGTGCATGAATAAACAGACACACACCACATACATGTATATTTGTTTACATATATATGTGACCAGAGGGTATCATCCTTGCATTTTCTCTTCTCCACAGTAGTCCATGAGTATTAATAGAGTATGAAAAATATAACATTTATTTCTACTACTTTAGAATTATAACATGTTTAACATTTTGATTGCTTTTCTTTCTCCAGCCTTCACATGTTATGGATTGGTTGTACACATACTTTACTTTCTGTGCATGGTGCATTTGTTTCCACATTTCAATACAATTATTTTCATTCATATTTGAGGTCAGTATATTTTTCAAATAAACTGAGCAATTTGTCCAAGAGTTAGGCACATGTTATCTCAATTTCAATATGATAAGTAGACACAAATTTGAGAGCAGGTTAATATCATTTAAATAAAAATTATTGAAATTAGTTTTAAAAACTTTATAAATGTATGTTTCTGTAATCAAAAATGAGACAAAAATAAAAATATAAAGTAAACAGTGTTCTTATACTTACATATTTGTAACAGGATGATACTTGCAGCTGTTTGGAGGCAAAAATGTATGTTCTAGCCATCCATCTTTTCTCATTTTCTGAGTTTGAGTATTTCAATAAATGAAATGTAAATATGAAGAAACATTGTACAATGAGTGTAGCATAAATAAAAAAGTCACACCCACATAAAGATTACAACTTTAATGTTCTCAGAGCCTAACTCTGAAGTCATGGCTTAAGTAGTTTGTGGGATATTTTTATCACTCACACTGGCAGAATCGATCACTCTCTATGGGACAAATTAAATTACAATTTGTGTCTATGACTATTCTGGATTTTTTTTATGAATGTCAGATAACATTTTAACTGTCATCATTTTCAGATCCTTATTTTGGGTGTTCAATAACAATATAAAAATAAGACTACTTATCCAAGCAAAGTGGGACTTTAAGCGATTTGGAGCCATGTTTGATCTAAAAACACTGATACATATTACCACATTACAAAAGACATAATAGTATGGATCTTTTTTAAAAAAATATGAATAAGATAATATTGCCATTTACCTGTTCTTAGATCTCATTTCCTATAAGTGCAATCATATTAGATTAAGAAAAATGTCTTCAATTCTTTGGTTTACAACTTTAAGTGTATAAAATACAGTTTTCCTTGATGCTACAGAAAGGTATTGAGTAAAGTATTCTTATCTGCTCCTGTTTGATTCAAAGATGACAAACTTCAGAGAGTTAAATAGTGGAAATGAGTATATACTGTCCATTCTCATGGTTTTGGATTTTAATTTGACATTCAGCATATTAAAAACAAAACAAAATAAAACCACAAAAATCTAAAAATATCTCTACTGTATTATTATTTTTCTTTCAAAAGTTGAAATAAAAACCACCTTATACTTCTATAACAATTCCATAAGAAAATTTGCTTTTGTTTGTTGTTTTAAATTTGACTTTTTAATTCAATAATTGCAATTTCCAAGATCAAGTAAACATTTACTAAATAATTTTATACTATATATAATCTTGACAAATATGTACCAAATTATTCCTTTTAAGTAGCATATTTGATTTTTTAAAGAATTGATCCATAGTCATAAATCCCTTTATCACTTTTTTCATATATTTTTAAAAATTCATAACATTATGTCATTTGCATATAATATTAAATGCCATATTGGTTCCAATGACAGTTCTTCAGAAGTAAGATTTATTTATTTATTTATTTAACCTCACAAGAGATAGCTATATCAGTGTCCTTTCAGGAAGATCTTGCTGGCATATGCAATAGTACCTGCGTTTGGTGGCTGATTATGGGATGGACCCCCAGATGGGGCACTCTCTATATGGTCCATCCTTTTGTCTTAGCTCCAAACTTTGTCTCTGTAAGTTCTTTCATGGATATTTTATTCCCTATTTTGGGGAGGAATGAAGTGTCCACGAATTGGTCTTCCTTCTTTTTGATTTTCTTGTGTTTTGGAGACTATGTCTTGGGTATTCTAGGTTTCTGAACTAATATGCACTTATCAGTGATTTTCTATGGAGCTATTACTTTTTGAAATATTGTTTGTGCTGATATATTCATTAGTTTTAAGAAAAATTTTAAAGTAATAGTGGCTTTATACTTTCTTAAAGAAGCAGTGGGACAGACTGTATGAATTCTTTTTCTTGCCCATAAACCAAGGTCTGTTGCTAAAAACAGAGGTAAAAATGAGAATCTATTGGAGTGATTTATGTCTTGGAAACTTAAACAGTAATTATTTAATATATTTCACTAGGCAGGCTTCCATCAGAACTTACAAGTACTAATGCCTTTATAGTGTTTTCTTTAAAAGGACTTACTAAAATGAAAGCAAGATTTTTATTGTATTATTAATCTGTACAGAAACATTTTAAATAAAATAAATGAAGCTAAAAGTCAATGTTTACAGTGTTTAGAAAAGTAAATATTAGTTCTATGAGTTAACAAAGATTTACTCTAAGATCAAATACTACCATATAAAGGGAAATGAAACCTTTAGAAACAATAGTTAAATCATCAACTGATTTGATTGCATACTATAATTTAGTCTGTGGAATTTAATGCTTATTTCATTTTTCAAATTCAGTGGAATTATATAAAAGCATTGCCTCTTTAGATCAGAGCATCTCTTATCACGCTATGATTTCTGTAATAGAACAGAGAGCATTTGGTAACCCATTCAATATAAAAAATTGTTATTTATTCAATAATACATTAATCTTATACAAATATATTTTGATCATATTTATTAATTCAAATGATTTACCAAATTGTAAAGTTATCTCAATTATATTTTCCATTCACTTTTAATACAGGGAAGTTGTTAACAGTATTAGAGTTTATTCAGAGTTTATTGATATGACTTAGATTTCCAAAAGAACACAATTGCATTTAAAGTACAGTGTCGGAGGTGTTTCTATGTTTGTGCATTTTCCATATTATCTCTAAGATACCTACTCCAGCAAACATATCTTTTTTTTCTGAATTTGCATCACAAATGCATCAGACAAACTTTATTCAGTATTCTTGTTAATAAAGAGGACCCATAAGGGATAGCAAAGAACACATTGTGCTGAAAATAGTTGTGTGTCCAAGACTAAGAAATGTGTATATAATTCTCCACTGATGGAAGCAAGCAACACCAAGTTCTCAAAAACTTCCTTCATAATAATGAATTTCTTCAAAGAAATGCTGCTGAATCTTGATTTACTAATATCCTCAATATAAAAATAAAAGTATTTAGTATGCAATAAGAGAGTAGAAAATCAAACAAGATTGTGCTTACAATCTCATAAAGTCATTCAGATAGCATTTGTGTGAAAATGCTTCAAGTCATTAAGCATGTAAAAATACTTTATTGGCATTAGGAAATTTGAAGAAATTGTAAAAGAAAATCATTTCTTGTGATTTGCAATAACATTCACAATGTAGTTGCTGATGATACTGAATTAACAGCTTACTGAAAAATTATTTCTAGATGAAGTAGGTGCTTCTGTGTTAATGATTTGTCGATTTAACTTCAAGACAATCAGCAGTGTAACTAAACAAAGCTATCTGCACACATTATTTCCTCAAAATACACCTACTGGAATAGTTCAGGAAGATAAAACATTTGGTACTTCTCGGAAGCAAAGCAGTGTGAAAACGCAGGCACATGCTGGTGTTATCAAAATCCTGGTTTAAGGTATGCATTAAACAACCAAAACACATATCATTTATTTCAAATTTGGTTGGGAATTTTCCTCTGGATAGCTTTCTGTCACCTAAATAAAATGTCTTAAAATTGGCTGAAAATGGCATGAATGTTGATCTAATGATTTTAAAAAAAAGTTAACTAACAATGAATCACAAATATGAAATCTACAACAAATGACAATACAGTATGTATAGGGAAAATTATCACTCATATACATGAGCATGCTTTGTCATTTATTATATTTAATGTATTCCCAAGTGTAACTTATTCTCTTCACCTTTCTTGAAACACTGTCTCAAAATGTATTACTCATTGGCTGTAAACTTGCCATTCTTCTGTCATACTCCCCTATGCACTTGGTCTAAAATCTTGTATTAACCTATCTAGATTTTAGTATGGGTATATGATTGTGTAAATTTATTCTTGTGTGAGTGTATGTGTATTTTGTGTGTGATATGACAGAAAATGTAGACTCATTTATTTCATATTATTTTTATTTTAAACCAATAAAACATTTTTATTATAAATAATCTAAAATGATCTAAACATCATATAAAGAAATTATTATATCATACACTATATCAGAATAGTTAACTCAAAAGGAATATTTCTACTATGTAAATCATTCATTCATTTCAAGTTAACAAATTTGGAGATAATTTAGCAATACTTAATAATAATTATTAATAATGAAAATAGTGGTATAATTTCTTTTTAAAAATCACTATTTTGTATAATAATTTAAATATATTTAAATAAAGGTGTATTAATGTTTTAATAAAATATTATTAATTCTTTTTCCTACAATATGTTTGATTACATTATTTTCCCTCTCTCAATTAATCTCTGGTCCTCCATATCTTCTTATGTACCCAATCCCTGTTCATCATTTCTTCCCTCCCTCTATTTTTTTCTTTCTTCCTTCAAAAATAAATGAACAAACAAACACAAAACAACCCGAAGCTGAAAATCAAACAAGCATATTATATATATATATATAAAATAGGGCTACTCTTTAGGAGAAAGTTGATTCTCACTTCGTAGCTTCATGCCTATATGTGGGAATTCTTGTCTACTTCCAGTTCTTAGTGCAGAGATGTTGTCTACTTTGAGTCTGTGCAGATGCTTTATCAGTTGACACAATCTCTACGAGTTCATATATATGAATCCTGTCTAAATGGAAAAATTCTGTTTTACTGGAGTTATTCTTAACATTTAGATCTTATCGTTTTTCCGCACCCTCTTCCCTGTAGAATATTGACCTGTGAGATTATAGGTTTGGTAAAACATTTTTGTTTACAGCTGAGTATGCCAAAGTCTCTTACTGTCTATACATTGCTAAGTTGTAGGTTTCTATGTTAATTATAGTCTACCGAAAAAAAGAATCTTTTCTGTTGATGGCTAACTAAAGCACTGTTCCACAGGTGCAGCAATATGTCACTAATGGTAATTTGATTGCTTTGTTCTTTTAACAGAGTAGCAGTAGTAGGTTTTCCCATAGAGTCCATGGCCTACCTCATCTCAAGTTCTTGCCCCCAATAGAAGTGTCAGGTATGAGTTCCAGCTCATGGTGTAGGCCTTCCTTAGATTTATTCAAAATTGGCTGGTTACTCTTGTGAGATTTATGGTACTATCACTCCATTATATCTCTCAAGTAGGTCTATGTCAGTAGTGATAGAATTAGAAGCCAAGTGAGCTGTATACTTATTTTTCATATGTTATAGTATGGAAAATACATTACAACAAAGCATCTAGTTTTGGACCAGGCTGATTTTTCCAGTGGCATAAGTAAATTGTGTCTTTAGCAATGCTATCAGGTTACCAAGAATTTCCAAAAGCTTTGGCCATAGTCAATGATGTGTTAAGTATTCTTAGAAACTTTTGGCCAAAGACCTAAAATTATGTAAACCATTCTTAGTACTGTTGGTTTTACTTCTCTCTTTAGGATATTGTCTCCCCTATTATATGGTGATTCATTTTTGTTTCTTTAATACACACAGACACACACACATACACACACACACACACACACTTTTATTGCTGAAGGTTTCTATATGGCTTTTCAAAGGAACTCTAGTGTTACTTTATTTTATTATTTCTTTATTCTGCCCTCCCTGTCTCTTGCTCATCTAATTCCCATAGTTTCTCCTTAACACTACATTCTATTTCGTTGTTATTGGTAGATTTTTACCATCCCTTTTGATCCCTTATTAGATACCTAACCTCTGTGGTTATTTGGATCCCAGAAAATTAATATTTTAATGTTCTTAATTAATATCTTGATCACACACATGTACTGAAGTGTTGTAAAAAGTACTGAGTTCAATTCAGTTGTCTTAGACTTGATCAAGATTATTAAGAAACATATATACATAAGTTCTACAAATTAATTGAAATATCAAATATGATATTACCTTTAACTTTACATTTTTGTAAGTTATGTTGTAATGTCAATTGCTTATATTGTATAGGACAGAATTTTGTTATGTTTTATGTAAATATGTCTAGACTTATGATTTATATGTAGAGTGAATTCTTTACTACCAGTGTCATTAGTATTGAATTGTTGATTGTGACTCAACATTCACTATCTCTATCATCTTTGTACTAATTTAAAGAAAATGTGAATGTTGATCTAAACTGCTTCCTTTGAAATTTTCCCTACATAAATCAGTGTTATTCCTGGATCCCATATGAAACATTTCAGGTCAATTTTCACCATGAGTTCTTACTATTGCCACTATGAACAGTTCATTCTGTCTCACTACCATGACTCACCTGGACTGTTGCAATATCTTTGTGACTGATCTGCTTGCCTCCACCTTTGCCCCAAGTCTATTTTCTAGTACTGCCAGAGCGAGCCTATTAAAATGTCAAGTCAGAGAAGATCAACCCTATAAATTTGTCTTTGTAAAATCAAACCACGAAAATGGTCTAGTAGGTGTGTTAGATGATCTGTAAACTCTTGGACCTTGTCTCCCTTTAAGAAAACTCTTCTTACTTTACTAAAGCATGTTGGCCTTTGTTCTAAAACTACATGCCCTCTACTGCACATCAGTGGAGTAACTCTTCATTTCTGAACTTTCCGTGAGTGTAAGCCACTGACAACTACTAGGAAACAGTCAAGCTATCATTACTATCATTTCATTGCTAATATTATTATGCTCATTATTTCAGGTTAACTTTATTAGTATAAATATAGATTTATTGTGAGACATTTATCAAAAATCTCTAATAGTGTTTTTACTAGACCCACAATTATGCAAAGCCATAATTTTTCCCAGGGATTACTTTATCCTAAATCTTACCACTATTTTATAGTTTTGAAATTCATCATATTTAATCCTGTATTAATGAGTGACTTTCAAAACATTATTGGTCTATGAGTTTTAATATTTGATATACTTATAAAACATATGTTTAATTGTAAATGTAACCTTTATTTGCCAGATGTAATTGTTGTCTCAGAGGCTTACTTCCAAATAAGCTCATCCTTTCTAGTTCTTTCTGGTGACAATCCGGCTGGTCCAAATCAGTTGCTCAGGCTAAAACTTTTCTTGTGGCTGCCTGATTTGAACTAGCTTCTCTCAGTTTCTGACTGTATAACTATGCTTGGTCTCATACTGACTGTACTGGATAGCATTGTGTCAACTTGACACAGCTGGAGTTAGCACAGAGAAAGGAGCTTCCATGAAGTGCCTCCATGAGATCCAGCTGTAAGGCATTTTCTCAAATAGTGATCAAGGAGGGGAGGGCACCTTGTGGGTGGTGCCATATTTGGGCTGGTAGTCTTGGGTTCTATAAGAGAGTGGATTGAGCAAGTCAGTGGAAACAAGACAGTAAAGAACATCCCTCCATGGCTTCTGCATCAGCTCCTGCTTTCTGACCTGCTTGAGTTCCGGTCCTGCATCCTTTGGTGATCAACAGCAGTATGGAAATGTAAGCCTAATAAACCCTTTCCTCCCCAACTTGCTTCTTGGTCATGATGTTTGTGCAGGAATAGAAACCCTGACTAAGACAAATTGGTACCAGCATAGTGGGGTATTCCTGTGACAACCTGACCATNTTTTGGGGAGGACTGTGGAAGGACTTTGGAACTTTGGGCTAGAAGATCCATTTGGTGTTAAGAGCTCTGTCGAATGTTGTGAAGGAGCTTGGAAGATAATGTTGAGAACAGTGCAGAAGATGGAGTCCTGGCTTGTGAAATTTCAGAGGAAAGATTAAAGACTTTTCAGAGACATTGCTATTTTGGATTGTGAAGATTCTGTGATTCTGGTTAGCTGGGGATGAAGAATCAGCTGTGATTAANAAGATACCAGAACTACTAAAGCAAAAATTTTGCATTACTGGGACTATTGATGCTGGTTAGCTGGAGCTAAGAAATTAGATTAAGAAGAGAGTAAGAAGAGACCAGCATCGTTGAGGTGACATCTTCTGGAAAGTGTTTTTTTGAGTGCACAGAGCTGTGTTCCAGAGATAGCCAAGGTTGTACCTTGTGCTGTGGCTGGACTTGATAATGTCTAAGAGTTACTCAGATGGTACTAGTTTTGAAGGCATTAAGGGGTCATGCAGAGCAGCTGAGGTCATGGAAGCACTGTGAGAGGCCATGGAAGGCCATTGGTGAAGGTACAGCCTCAGTTGCAGTTGATGGCCCAGGACTGAAGGGGTCATGCAAAGGAGTTGAGGCTTGGCACCATGAAGAGAAGCTATGAGAGGCTATTGGTGAAACCTAGTTACAGTGGAAGACAGCAGCATTTTGGAGATGCCAGTATCATGAAATGACCACCAAGAACAGCAGCAACAGTGGAGTACAGGCAGCTGAAGCCTAGAAGACAATGTGTGTGCTACTAATGGCATGGCTGGAGAAGTGACCCAAGCCCTTGGAGGAACCCAGAAGTTCATGAGTTGGATCCCAGACATTGGACAGTTGGAGATTGATTTTTGCTTTTGATTATGACTGTGCCCTGATATTTTTCCCTCTTGAAGGAAGTTTTTTAGTGAAGCCCACAGTTGAGACTTTGAATTTTAAAGTACTTTGTATTTTAAAAGATACTGGATATTCTAAAGGGATTGAACTTTTAATATGTAAAGACTGTGGGACTTTTAAAGTTATTTAGATCTTGGGGATGAATAAGAACTAAGGATTGAGGCTTACTGGTGATGTGTTTGTGTGTCAAGTTGACAAGGTGTCAATTATACTGGATAGCTTTGTGTCAACTTGACACAGCTGGAGTTATCACAGAGAAAGGAGCTTCAGTTAGGGAAGTGCCTCTATGAGATCCAGCTGTAAGGCATTTTCTCAAATAGTGATCAAGGGGGGAGGGCCACTTGTGGGTGGTGCCATCTCTGGGCTGGTACTCTTGGGTTCTATAAGAGAGTGGACTGAGCAAGCCAGTGGAGGCAAGCCAGTAAAGAATATCCCTCCATGGCTTCTGCATCAGCCCCTGCTTTCTGACCTGCTTGAGTTCCAGTCCTGCATCCTTTGGTGATCAACAGCAGTATGGAAATGTAAGCTGAATAAACCCTTTCCTCCCCAACTTGCTTCTTGGTCATGATGTTTGTGCAGGAATAGAAACCCTGACTAAGACACTAACTTTGGTAATTTGTTCTAACCCTCCAGCTACTTCTCATTCTCTGGCCCATACTGTCCTCATCTAGTATAGCTTGTTCTCTTCAACCTGTGTCTGTAAAAAAGGTCTTACACAGAAGTGCATGAACTCACAAGTGGACTCAACTTCACTGCACTGCATTCACTCCAATGACTCCCATCTGACTGATGAACCTTGTACTTCTCTTAAATAGCTTCTCTTTCTTACCCTGTTCTCATGAGAGGTGGGCATATCTGATCTTTGTTACTTTCTGTCAACACTTTCTCTGATTCAACACTTTGTTGGCCCTCTTTTAGATGCCACGTTCAAACATGGCTGCTTTTTTCTATAAAATAATTTTACCATAAATGTTTGTACAAAGGGCATGTTTATAGTCCTCCCAGAGAAATTAAAGTTGTGTAGAACTGTCTGCATTCTATTCGGATAACCGAGACCTAGGTTTTTGGATATGACCCTTTCCCAGAGCAGCCATGATACTGGATTAAATTTCTTTTATAATCAACAATAATTGGTTCTACTTTAATTATATTATTTAATGTGATGACTGAATAATAAGATATTTTAAAATTACACTTTATTAAACAGTGTTTTAAAAAGTAGTTTGTTGACAGCACATTCAGAAAATATATTGGCTGTAGCTGGATCCTCAACATCCAACTAAAAACCAAACTACACTTTCATTCCAGTGCTTGAGTAAGAGGAGACAAGAATAGCTCTGTGAAATGCTGGCTATGCAGTCCAGACAATTAGTAGCCTTCAGGTTGTTGGAGAGATATTGTTAAACAAAAATATGGTGGAGACAAAACAAGTAAGACACCTAACAACCTAATATTGATATTTGGTCCCCCAAAATACACACACAGATTCAAACCTGTATTACAGCTATACATGTCAACATGCAAACATTAACATATAAACACATAGACATATAACACACATATACACACAACACACACAAATATATATCTATATCTATATCTATATCTATATCTGAACTAAACTTCAGTTAGGTAAGCAAGTATAAAATTATAGATGATTTTCTGGCAAAGAAATAATCATTTAATCAATATATTTTCATAAACGAATCAATATAACAATATAACTTTCAAAGCAAAAATGAATGCCATGTATCTAAAAGAATTCTTCCTTAACAGGATTAACTATTTACAAATTATTGGAGTAGAGTATTTAATTTCTTCTATCAACCTGTTTAGACTACATGCTTATTTGTTTAGTCAAATACTAGTTATGACTATAAGAGAAATACTTTTCATTTTTGTTTGTTTGTTTGTTTGTTTGTTTGTTTGTTTGTTTGATTGTTAAAGAAGAAAGGTTTTATTTTATTTCCATATCATGGTCCATCATTGAAGGAAGTGAAGGCAGACATACACAGGCCATGGAGCAAAATTGCTCACAGGCTTGCTTCTCATAGCTTGCTCAGTATTCTTTCTTCTTCAATATTTATTTTTAATCATTTTATTCATTTAGATTTCAAATGATATCCCCCTTCCTGATTATTTTCTACAGTTAAAAGATTGTCATTTGATAATTCAATATATTTTCGTGTGATTTTTTTCTGTCTAAAAACACTACCGAAGTAGACTTAAGTAATTTTACTTCATGGAAACAATGATATATTAATATCTGGTTTATCAGGACTTACTTTATTCTGTTTGTGTGTCATATTTTTACTATATTATGTTATTATATGTTTTGACTTATGACATTTTATAATTTTGTTTGAGAACTTTGTGCTCATTACTGAATCTTTCCATTCATCTTGTCCTCTTTGAACTCTCATGAACACTACTCTCTCAAGTTCATTTTCTCTTCCTGAATTATTATATAATACATATGCACATAGATACGTAAATGCTCTCAAGCATTTTGATGTGTGTGTATATAGAACAATTTATTGTAGTTTGAGGTTGTGTGTTACATACTACTTTACTCCATTGCCATAGATTTACAAAATACACCTAAGTGGTATTTGAGGTTTTATAAGTACTGCTTATGTTTATTTCTTACACCATTTATTGTATACATATAAAAATTGGACTTGTGTATTGAATTGCATTTTAATGTGAATAATTTTAAAATCAGGTTCATTTTTCTAATGCAACACGTTATTTGAATTTTCCACATGTTAGCAATTTCTAATTATTTACTGATTCTTAAACTCTATAATAAATCAAGGCTTAAAAGCACACACTGAGGTATTAACTGAAAACAGAGCACAAATTGATTACTTTGATAATATTTCTAAAATATGACTTCCTAAGTGCCAGCTAATAAAACATTCGATAGTGGGCTGAAAAAGAAATCAAAGATACCATGATATGCTGATCTCCACAAGTTCGCTATGTCTAGGCGGCCCCTGTTACTTTATTTACATCAACATCACACTAGACAGAATTACCTGGGATGAGGAATAACACATGAGAAATTTCATGTATCATATTAACTATAGTACAATCTGTTTGTGTAGTTTCTTGTTTAACGGTCAGCGAGAGGGGTCTCAGATTCCTGGGCAAGGTTGGTTCTGGATGTTATAAAACCAAACTAAACCAAACAGCAACACTCTGAGCAAGGCATATGAAGCAAGACCACAAGCAGCATCCTTTCATAGTTTCTACTTCAGTTCCTGCCTCTATGTTTCTGTAGCAGCTCCTGTATGATCTTCCCAGAATGAACAGTGACTCAGGATATATAGGCCAAATGAAATATTTTCTCCTCAAGATGATTTTGGTAATTGTGTTTATCTCAGCAATGAAAAGCAAATCTATGACATAGGTATTTTAATAAATTACTTTCTCATCACACTGCATGTGTCTACTGCATGAACATGAAGATTCCTTAGACAAAGGACTTACTCGCTAATAAGCTTGAATGTCAGCTTATTCAGGTATTCTCAAAATTCGGAAGTACAAAGAATGGAACTCACTCATTTTTCTGTATTTGTTCATAATTCTTGGACTAACTACTAGCACACTAAAGTCTATCATGGATGAAGAAAATGGACTTTGAAGAGGAGAAAATGAGACATTCAAAATTACACAGCCAGGAAAAAGCTATGATGTAACCAACCAATGAAAACTGCCTTATTTTACATACATGATTTAAATTCAAAGAATTTAGACTATGTAAGTTTAATTAAAAAGTACTTATATTTCACTTTCTTAGTACTAGAAATTTAATAGGATGGAATAACATGAGAACCAAAGAAATTGCTTAACTTGCTTCTTCCCTAGTGAGCAAGTGAAACCATGTAGGAAAGAAAGGAGGATGAAGTCAAACAGAGTGACAAACAGAAATTTTTGTACCTCTAAGGGAATCCTCGAATTCAGTGTTTGCACAGTAGGATGAAAAGAGAGTTCTTGCAATATTTTATAAAAGAAAAATGTTTGAAATTGAAGATAAGGAAATGATGACAGACATGTTTGATGTTGAATTCAGGACTGTAATTTATAATTATAAACAGTAAATAGTAAAATATTACAACAAAGACATATTGATTATACAATTAAAATTTTGTGAAGTGTAGAATTTTTGTGACATGTAGAATTTTTCAATGTTCCTTTTTATTGCCTCTTAAACATTTTCATTTAGAATTGACTCAAGTCTGTACAGTATAATAAAGAGGGGTTAAAAATATTTTTAAAAACATGTCAATGGGAAAATTAGACAGGCATATATATATATATATATATATATATATATATATATATATATATATATATATATATGTGTGTGTGTGTGTGTGTGCGTGTGTTGTGTATGTGTGTATGTATATGCACGCGTATGTGTGTCCATGTGTGAATGTACTACTAAATTTATAAAGGAATGTTTACACCCCAGAATTAGAGTTATGATGGTTACAAACCACATACTAACTACTGGAATCTGAAATAGAATGCTCTGAAAGATCATTTAAACATGGAGCCAACTCTCCTGCCAAAATAGACATTATTTTAAGATTCCAAATACACTGACTTCTGAATTTTAAAAAACTAATACTACCTTTGGAAATTAATATTTATGCATAGCTATTCCCCCCCCCTTCATTAACTCTCTCTTAAAACTCTGTTGCCAAATACAAATATGCTGTCAGGAAAGATATTTAAATTTCTTTGCACTACCAGGTAAGAAAATAATTCTTTAAAAAATGTTTAAATTATTTTCTTTTTTTTACCTCCACTGTTGCCCCCGTTACCTGTTCCCCCTTCCAATATTCTTCACCCTCTACCCACTCCAAAGTTTCAGATACTACAGCAGTGAATACAGAATAGAATGAATAGAGCAATGAAAACCATTTACAACATGGAAATGGTAACAGAGTGAAACAATCACAAAGGGAAGGTTCCCCACATTGCTCCTTCTCCCATTTCACTATACATCAAGTGTAGTTGGATTTATCCACTTGGGAGAAAATCCTGAGTAAAAATGTAGAGGTCCTCTACTTGATACAGTAATAACATTGCTGGTTAGCTCTTTGTGTAGGGGTATATTGTTTATAAGTGTCTCCAATGTTTGTTAATGAGTACATGTCCTTATAAAATAATTATAAATGGATTTCATGTCTTAGCAATGATACAGCATCTACTCAAAATCTGTATAAGTATGAATTAAGTAGATCAAGTACCATTACATGTAAAGTACCATTAATGTTCATCACTGCATCTCACAGGCACATATCTTAGTACAAGCAATAAATTTGTTAAAACATAAGTGAATATTTTTTCTCTGTAAATAAAAAGACCTTTAAGGTACATTTTTATTGTACACACAAAACTACTTTAAAATAATAATGGGTTTTAAATTTAGTACATTTAAAAATATTGTCAATTTAAGACAGCATATTTTAAATTTTATTCTTGTAGTATGTTTCCACCGTAGGTTATTTAACTCTCGTCCATATTTTACTTGTAATACACCTTTTGTTTCTGCTATTCATTTTATTTTTATTTATTCATCTATCTATCTATCTATCTACCTATTTATTTATTTATTTATTTACTCTTGGTTGTATTGCTTCTTGGAAATAGTATCATCAGCCCAGAAGAAAAAAAATTCATTACATCTATGTACATACACTTATACATGGAATTATTGAAATTATAAAATTTTATGTTAGGTATATATTTGAAAATATGATTTATTCTGGCTTTTTCAGATATTGTTATTGTTATTTTACCTATCTCTCTTCTCTTCTTCTCTTGTATTTTTCTTTGCTCCAGTTCCTATAGGATCTTCCTTAACAGTCTACATTTAGGAATAGATATGTACATTCATATATATATTATATATATATATATATATATATATATATATATATATATATGTATTCATTCT
>NC_034601.1:60981272-61014129 GCF_900095145.1 Mus pahari | reverse complement strand
TTCCTTAACAGTCTACATTTAGGAATAGATATGTATATTCATATTCATATATTATATATATATATATATATATATATATATATATATATATGTATTCATTCTATATAACCTATCTCTCTCTCTTTATATATATATATATATTTATATATATATATATACATATATATATGTCTAACCTATCTGTCTATATCAATATATGTATATGTGTATATATATAAAGAATAGTGGATGAGAGTATATGCAAAGATTTGGAGGGAGGAAAGGAAAGGGAGAAATATTGCAATTGTATTATAGTTTCAAAACTATGATTGCATTCATAATAATAAAGTTCTGAACCATAGAGAAGAATACATTTCAGTTTCCTCTTTTGATTCCATTTCTAGATGCTAAATGAATACTAAGTGAGCATATTGATTATGTCTCATGTTTGATAGCACATATGGAAAAATTTTCAAGAGTGAAGACAGCACTGTGCTCACAAACTGGAAACATATACATGTGAATTTATTCTGGCTTTAATTGCAATTTTAGGTATGTAAAACTATCTGTGCTGTTTTTTGGCTGACTGGAATAAGTTCACTATTTATTTTTTAAATAAACTGCTTCAATAGTAAACAGAGAGAGGACATGCCTAATGAGAGAACTGAGGCTCCAGGGAGTATGGAATGCTAATGAAATCATGATTGTTGGAGGGAAATCTTCAACTACCAATATACTCAAGAAGTATAATCTCTAATAACTGCAGATAAACATCTGTTTGTATATCCATGGATAAGTATAATCTTCACTCTGAGTTAAAGAAATTTCTCTTAATAATAGATAGGGGCAATTACAGGAAACCATATCCAATCAAAATGCAAAATTGTGGAACCCAGTCTCTATAGAGACATTCTACAAAACAATTTTTTCATCAAAGACTCAGGCAACATTGCAAAAGAACAGTAAGAGTGTAAGAGCCATAGAATCATGAAGTTTTCTGGAAGAACACATGAAGATTGTGTTGCCTAGAAAATCAGGATTTATACCCATCAATTGACTAACAAGACTGCCCAAATGTGAGCTGAACAGTGATGTCACTAATGAAAATGCAAAACTGACACAGAAACTCAGAGGCCTTATCCCTATGCAGAGAATTTGAGGCAACTGAAGAAGGCTGGAAATCAGAAAATGGCCTTCCCCATGGAAGTCCACACCAATTGTTAATCTGGTACCAAATTATCACCTCTGAAGACATGCCTACAAATAACATTATGCAAATTGGACATTTTTATATTTGGAAATACATGTGTATGTATACATAACCATATATACATTAATACTCATTTTAGAATGGTTAAGAATGTGAATGACAGTGAATAGAAAGGTCATAGGAAAGTTCATTGGCAAGAAAGGGAAGGAATAAGTATTATAATTAATTTATAATTCAAAGTAACAGTTATAATTTTCTAGCTTTATACATATGTTAACTACTTTTTAGCAAATCTTGACAGCAAGTAAATTGTATATTTATTGCTCTATTTAAATTGAAAAATAGTTGAATGAGATCAAGGTCATAAATTAAAATTATTAACATTTATTAAAATATCATGCTTTTATGCCTAAATTTAACATAATTAGGTTATATTTTATATATTATTCAAATGTGTATTATATTTGCTTTTTTATTCATGGTGGAACATTTCATGGGACACTCACAGAGGCTGTAATACAACTCACTGAAATTCAGTTCTCTTATTACACAATATCGATTGAATGAAACCTCTTCGTGTTTGCAGCAAGTTTTTTTTTCCCCCCACTGAGCCATCACGAAAGTTTCTAAGTGGTATTTCTTAGAATAACTCAATGATAATTAGGTGCTGAGGGGAAATAACATAGCAAATACATGGACTCTGCCTAATAGAGCATATTATTATTTAAAATATGAAAAAATAAGTGTTCAAAATATGAGTATGACCTAGTATATGTTATATCTACCTATATTTTAACTTTGGGAGTTACTAAGTGTAGAAGTCTTCACAGTCCCATTTGAACTACACAAGACTACAGAATAGTAGTTCATGTTACATTTATTGTCTTCTACATTACAATATATCTTCTGCTCTTGTTAGTGCAATTCTAATAGAATAAAAATATAAGAAGTAGTTCTCTAATGAGGAAAAGGATTGACCTAATGAGACAGTGAGTTTCACATATAATGAAAATGTTACATTGACTAAACTTAATTAGGAAGAATTCAGATAATAAACAGTTCTCTTTAAAACTGCATCAGATGTCAAAGGTTCATGACTACCCAATGAGCCTTGAAAAATTTTAACTTTATGGGCTTTTGGTAGTAGTTATTTACATGTTCACACTTGTGCTAACTTCAATTAGAGAAAACAAACAAACCAATAAAAATAGATCTAATAGTACATTTATAATGAAGTAAATCACAGATAAATCTGTGGAGTGTTCTGTCTGCTATATGAAGTTAAGTAATGTGGACACAGCTAGATATCACTGAAAGAAATAATAAACTACAGGTAAATTATTTCCTCATGTGTGAAATTTTGTTTTATGTATTTCTCATATTAAAAGTAAGTAAATCATTTTTGTTGGCAAAATGCATGTGTTTAAAACATCCTCACATAAAAAGGGCAGTGATGGTACATGCCTTTAATCCTAGTACTTGGGAGGCAGAGACAGGTGGATTTCTGAGTTCAAGGCCAGCTAGAGCTATACAGAGGAACCCTGTCTAGAAAAACAAAACAAACAAAAAATATCCACACATTATATATTCCATGTAACTAAGAATTTATTAAACAAATAACCAGTATTACCAACATGTAAACACCATATATTCTTGAAGTTTGCTTTTTCTTGATTTAGTAAATCATTTCCAAAAACAAAGTGGGGAGGAAACATACTTATTATGTCTTACAAGTTAGAGCCTGCATTCTAAGTAACCTAGGGAATCAGCAAGAACCTGGAGATAGAAAGCCAACCAGAGACCCCAAGAAGTATTCCTTACTACTGAATTCCTGGCTGCCAATCCATCTGCTGGATTTTTTTAAACTTCAAAAGACCACCTACATATCTCTAGACATGCATGTGTTCTGTCATGGACATACCTATTAATCTTTCTGAAATATTTCCATCAACTGAGAGTCAGACTTAGAAACATATGAGATTTGGAGAGCAATTATCATTTAAAGCACCATAAAAGTAAATATATAAATAGCAACATATATATTTACTAGTGCTATCAGTATATGTCATGCTAGAACATTTAAAAAAAATGCCTACACTGAATAACTGTTGTTTTTTTGTTTTGTTTTGTTTTGTTCTGTTTTGTTTTGTCTTGTTTTTCTTCATTGTTGTTTTTCTGAAATAGAATTTTGCTGTGTAACCCTTGTTGGTATGGGAATTTAGCCATATGGAAGACTAGACTGACCTTGAACTTAAATTGTACTTGCCTTTGCTTCCTGAGCATTATATATGTGTGAAACTATTTACCATGGGATGTTTCTGGTAGTAACATCATTACAAACCTATGGTTAAACTTAAACATAATATCATATGATGCTTATTTCCTATAAATTTCATGTATGGTGTCCTCCACAGGATCAAGTGTTTGAACAATTGACATAGAGCTCTCAGTTCTCATTTGTGAGGTTGTAGAATCTTTGTGATCTAATGGCCCTGTAGAGCAAATGGGTCCCTAATGTAGGGGAGGACATAAGATTTCAATTGTTACCCTACTTCTTGTCATGGTTTTGTTCCTTACGTTGCTGAAAACCATTATGGCTTTGACACGTTGCTAGGAAATATCCTCTGGCATCATAGGCAAATCTACTCCTTTTTTTCTTAAATAGAATTTTGTCATGTATTTAGATAATGTTTTAAAAATTAATTAAACTGGGTGGTGGTGGTGCACACCTTTAATCCAGCACTTGGGTGGCAGAGGTAGGCGGATTTCTGAGTTCAAGGTCAGCCTGGTCTACAGAGTGAGTTCCAGGACAGCCAGGGCTATACAGAGAAGGCCTGTCTCGAAAAAAAGAAAAAGAAAAAAAAAAAAAAAAAGAAAGAAAGAAAGAAAAGAAAAGAAGAAAAAAAATAAAGAAAGAAAAATTTATTTAAAAAATTCATCTAGGTTAATTTTTTTCATTCTAGTTTATGTTCAATGGAGCCCATTGTCTTTATTTAAGGTCCATTAAGGATGGAAATGTTTCAGTTTCTTTGACCACTTATTCACCTGAATTCCAGAAGCCTGTTGCTGCCTATGTGAGTTTCCTAAGCCCCAAACTCCATCTTCTAGTTCCCAACTCTAACCAAAATTCCAGATACATGCAACTATCAGTAACCACCAGGTGAAACCTCTACTACAATTCCCTGCTAATGGCCCCTCTGATCAAACCCAATAGCAGGAAGCTTTCTCCTGGTCCCTCTGTACTCCATTACCCCATACCAATCCACAACTTTATCTTCATACTTGGATGCCTGCTGCTGCCCAGGACAAATAGAGGCCTGCAACCATTGGGTATATTAAGTTCTTCCTGCAAGCCTGGAAGCCTGTCCCCACCCAGGACAGCCAACAGCATAAAGGCATCATTGTCAATCAGCAATGGACGCCATCCCAGAGGCCAGTAGTCTGACTTCACAGACTGCCACCTGTACCTGCAGTCCCAGAGGCGTACTTTCATTAGGAAATGTAAGCCTTGTCAACACTAGGGAAAAAAACAGATGGTTAAAGGCCAACTTAAGTACACAGCCAACAAAGGGTAAGCATATGTTACCACAAGAACGCAGCTATCCTACTACAGCAAGCTCAGAATATTCAAAAACACATAAGTTGCTAGGAAATTACATTATTTCTAATCTTATGAATATAATAAAGGCCTCTAAAGAGGAAATGGATAAGTAAAAGAAATACAGAATATGCAATCAAAGAAGAAACTGATATACCAATTAAAGAAAATACTAAAGATAAAATGTTTCTAAAACAAAATACCCAGCAAATTTGGACCATTATGGAAAGACTAAACTTAAGAATCATATGAATCAAATGGATCTAACAGATATCTACAGAACATTTCACAAAATGCCAAAAGATTATTTTTTTCCAGCACCTCATGGAACGTCCCTAGCATTTACCATATCTTCGACCACAAAGCAAGCCTCATCAGATACAAGAAATTTGAAATAGCTTCCTGTATGTTTTCAGACTAC
This sequence comes from Mus pahari, assembly GCF_900095145.1. NCBI lineage: Eukaryota > Metazoa > Chordata > Mammalia > Rodentia > Muridae > Mus > Mus pahari. The sequence continues at coordinate 61,008,921 of NC_034601.1, read as the reverse complement.
CATGGATGAAAACTTGTCCTTCAACAACAGAAGAAAGAGAAAGCCTAACGTGTGAACAACTCTTTACTCCATGATCCCTAGGTCAGGGAAGAAAAGCATAAATAATAAACTTTTTCAAATTCAATGAAACTGAACCACAACGTAGCCGAACTTGTGGGACACAAAGAAAGCAACGGGAGGAGGAGAGTTCAAAGCACTTGGAGCCTTCATAAGGAAGTTGGAGAGGTCTCATACTAATTTAAAATTACACATGAAAGCTTTAGAAACAAAGAAATGAAAACACACATATGAGGAGTAGATGGCAGCAAATAATCAAACTCAGGTTTGATATCAATAAATTAGAAATGCAGGGAATAATACAAAGAATCAACAAAAGAAAGAGCTACTTCTTAGAGAAAAATCTTCAAGATAGACAAAGCATTTGTCAAACTAACTCAAATGCTGAGAGAGTACCAAAATTAGCAAAATAGAAAGGAAAGGGGAAACATAAAAATGAACACTGAGAAAATTAAAAAACAAGCAAACCATGAAGTCTGAACTCTCTTAAATTGGAAAATATAAATAAAATAGATGATTTTCTAGACCAGTTACTAAATTCAAATAAAGTGCAGGTAAAATCTGCAAATAGTTCTATAATCCCTAAGGAAAGGGAAGCAGTCATTAAAGCAAAAATAGCTCAGGGCCAGATGGTTTTAATGCATAAGTCTTTCAAAGAAGAGCCAGTACCAATACTCCTCAAACTATTACACAAAATAGAAGCAGAAAAATCTTTGCCAATTCATTCTTTGTGGCCACAATCACCCTGATACCTAAACTGCAAAAAGACTCAAGAAAAAAAGTGAACTTCAGACTAGTTGCCCTTATGAACAATGATGCAAAAATAATCAATAAAATATTCACAAGAAGAATCCCAGTAGATATCTGTGATCAAGTACACTTCAACCTGGGTTTGCAGGAGTGGTTCAATATATGAAAACCCATCAATGTAACCCACCTTATAAACAAACTAAAAGAAAAATAACTCATGATCATCTCATTAAATGCTGAAAATGCACTTGGGAAAATCTAACATACCTGGGGAGATCAGAAATAAAAGGCATTCACTTAAACATAATGAAGGAAACCGAGAGCCATCATCAAATTAAATGGAGAAAATCTTTAAGAAATTCCACTAAATCAGGGACAAGACAAGGCTTTCTACTCTCTCTATCTCTTCAATACAGTAATTGAAGTTCTAGGTGCAACAATAATACAACTAAAAGAGATGAAAAGAATGAAAATTGAAATGGAAAAGTTCAAGTATCTCTAGTCACAGATGATATGATAGTATTAATACATGACTCCAAAAAGTCTAACAGAGAAATCCTACAGTTGAAAAATATCTTGAGCAAAGTGGCTGGATAAAAGATTAAACCTAAGTGATCAGTAGCAGAGACAAAATTTAGAGCTAAGATGAAAGGATGGACTATCCAGAGACTACCCCACCTGGGGATCCATCCCATCATCAGCCACCAAAACCAGACACTATTGCACATGCCAGAAAGATTCTGCTGAAGGGACCCTGATATAGCAGCCTCTTGTGAGGCTATGCCAGTACCTGGCAAACACAGAAATGGATGCTCACAGTCAGCTATTGGATGGAACACAGGGCCCCCAGTGGAGGAGCTAGAGAAAGTACACAAGGAGCTGAAGGGGGCTGCAACAATATAGGTGGAACAACAATATGAACTAACCAGTACCCCCTGAGCTCGTGTCTCTAGCTGCATATGTAGCAGAACATGGTGTAGCAGACCATCATTGGGAAGAGAGGCCCCTTGCTCTTGTAAACTTTATATGCCCCAGTACAGGGGAATGCTAGGGCCAAGAAGTGGGAATGGGTGGGTAGGGGAGCAGGAGTGGGGGGAGGGTATTGGGAACTTTCGTGATAGCATTTAAATGTAAATAAAGAACGTATCTAATAAAAAAAATAGTAAGTTAAAAAAATGAGATCAGTAGTCCTCCTTTTTATAAATGATAAAAAGGCTGAAAAAAAGTTAGGGAGGGAGCCGGGCATGGTGGAGCACGCCTTTAATCCCAGCACTCAGGAGGCAGAGGCAGGCGGATTTCTGAGTTCGAGGCCAGCCTGGTCTACAAAGTGAGTTCCAGGACAGCCAAGGCTACACAGAGAAACCCTGTCTCGAAAACAACAACAACAACAACAACAACAACAACAACAAAACAAGAAACAAAACAAAACAAAACAAAAAAGTTAGGGAGGTAACTCACATCACAATAGAAACAAATATTATTAAATATCTTTGTATAATTCTAACAAAGCAATGAAAGACGTGTACTACAAGAACTTCAAGTCTCTGAAGAAAGAAATTGAGAAAGATACAAGAAGATCGAATGGTCTCCCATTCTCCTGCATTAGTAGGATTTATATAGTGAAAATGGCTATCTTACCAAAAGCAATCTACGGATTCAGTGCAGTACCCATCATAATTCAAATACAATTCTTTACAGACCTTCAAAGAGCAATTTTCAAATTCATATATAAGAACAACAACAAAAGAAAAACCTAGGGTAACAGAAACATCCTTCCAATTAAACAACTTCTGTAGGTATCACCATCCCTGACTTCATGTTGTATTACAGAGCAATAGTCAGAAAAACTGCATCTATTTCTATACAAATAGACATGTTGATCAAATGAGTGGAATTGATGACTCAGAAATAAACCTACATAGCTATGGAGACGTGGATTTTGAAATAGAAGCCAAAATCAAACAAGGGAAAAATGGAAAGTCTTCAACAAATTGTGCTGGTCTAACTGGATCTCTGCATGTAGGAGAATGCAAATAATTCCATATTTATTACCTGCACAAAACTCAAGTCCAAGTGGATAAAAGACTAAATCACAAAACCAGATACACTAAATGTAATTGAAAAGAAATAACTTTGACCTGGTTGGTACAGGAGACAATTTTCTGAACTGAAAACTATTGGATCAAGCACTAAGGTAAACAATTGACAAATGTGACCTTGTGAAACTGAAAATATTTTATAAGGCAAAGGACAATGTTAATAGGTCAAAATGACATCCTATAGATTGGGAAAATATCTTCATAAACCTTATATCTGAGAAAGTTCTAATGTCTAAAATATATAAAGAACTCAAGAAGTTAGTCAAAAACAACCTAAATAACCCAATTAAAAATGAGGTACAGAGCTAAACAGAATTCCCAACAGAGGAATCTCTAATGAACAAGAAACAGGTAAATATATGTTCAACATCTTTACACATCAGGGAATTGCAAATCAAAAAGACTGTGAGATTTTACCTATCAAAATGGCTAAGATAAAATCTCAGGGACAGCACATGCTGAAGAGGGTGGGGAGCTAGAGAAACTCTCCTAAATTGCTGGTGGGAATGAAAACATGCATAACCATGCTGGAAATCAACTTGTAGGTTTTTCAGAAAATTGAAAATAGTTCTAATTCAAGACTCAGCTATACCTCTCCTGGGCATATATCCAAAAGATACTCTATCATTCCACATGGGCACTTGTTCACCTATGCTCATAACAGCTTTATTCATAAATAGCCAGAAACTAGAAGCAACCTACATGTCCCTCAACTAAAGAATAGATAAGAAAATGTAATTCATTTATACAATGGAATACTACTCAGCTATTAAAAACAAGGACATTGTGAACTTTGCAGGCACACGTGTGAAGTAGAAAGTATCTTCATGTATGAGGTAACTCAGACAAAAGGACAAGCATGGTATGTACTCACTTTTAAGCATATATTAGAAATAAAGTACAGGATAACCAGGCTATAATCCAGAGACCCAAAGAAGAAAAATATTATGAAAGGCCCAAGGGAAGATGATTGAATCTTTCCCAGAAGGAGAAATAAAATAAATATCACAAGTGGATGGAGGGAGAAAAATGAGTGAGAAAGAGGATTGTGAGGAAAATCTGGTGGAGGATCAGGTGTAGGGAGAAAAAGAGTGAGAGATTAGAAATTCCAGTTATACTGGGATGCTGAGAAGGGAATCACTAGGAAGTGCCAGAGACCTAGGATGGGGGAGAGGTAGGATGTCTGTGGGGGTAACTCTAGCAGTGGAGAATAGTGTTCCTGAAGTGGCTACTTCCTATAGCCAGGCAGGACGCCCAGTGGAAGGATAAGGACAACACCCACCCTCTAAACATTTGACCCAAAAGGTGTTGTGTCTACAAGATGTGTAAGGACAAAGATGGAGCAGAGTCTGAGGGAGTGGCCAATCAATAACTATTCCAATTTGAGACCCAACCCATACTAACACTATTATTAAGACTTTGTGATGCTTGCACTTAGGAGCCTAGCATAACTTTCCTCTGAGAGCTCCACCTACCAGCCAGTAGAAACAGATGCAGAGAACCATAGCCAAACATTAGATGGAGCCCAGGAGTCTTATAGAAGTTTGGGAAGGAATGGGGGACAAGAAGAGAATTGGGATGCCACAAGAAGACACAATTAACCTGGACCACTGAGTTCTCTCAGAGACTGAACCACCAACCAAAGAGTGAACACTGGTTGAACTTAGGGACCCTGTGCATATGCAGCACATGTTCAGCTTAGCTTCCTGTGGGTTCCCCAACAAAAGAAGGTGTCTATCCCTGAACCTGTTATCCATTTGCGGATTTAGTTTCCCTAATTGGGCTGCCTTCTCTGGCCTCAGTGAGAGAGGATACCCCTTGTACTGCATGGGTGATATGCAGAGAGCATGAATAATTCCCTGGTTCATTCTCCCTTCTTAGAGAAGATGAGAGGGGAATTGGTAAAGATTTGTGTGAAGTGGGAACTGGAAGGAAGAGGGACTGATATTGGGATGTAAAGTGAATAAGTAAATTAATGAAAAAATAACGGAAATGTTTGTTTATTTTCTTGCTTAGTTTTTGAGACAGTGTTTCTCTGTGCAACAGAGTCCTAGCTTTCCCTTACTGGCTTTGTAGACCAGGCTGGACTTGAACTCATAGATTCGCTTGCCTTTGCCTCCAGAGTGCTGGGATTATAGGCATTTGCTACCACATTCAGCAGAAATGTATATTTATTAGAGCATATATGTTTTAAATCATGATTCTCCTTTTAAATATAAAACACAGAGAAGTAAATATCAAATGGTTTATCTTTTGAAGTTCAGTGCTAATACCCCAATTATATTCATGGATGATATATATTACACTATAGATCCATAGAAACAATTTACTATAAAATATTTCCTAGCATTTATTCTCAAATAATAATAATAAGGACTTAAAACACAATCAGTGTTTATAAGAAACAATGGGAAAGTGAAATTAGGAATTGCCAGCTACACAGGACAGTTATAAATAAAAGTCAACTAAACTTGATGGAAAAAAATATATTTACAGCTATTAAGCTTACATAATAAAATGGGTGGGAACCATTCTAAAATGTGTATTAAAAGTACAAGTATTTGGGATCATGCTATAATGTGCCTGAATAACTCAGGGACAAATATCTATTCAAAAGTATACTGAAAAAAATCAGAAATTACATATGTAAACTCTGGTTAAAAGTAAATACTTTTAATTTAAATTAATTAAATAATAATTAACAATTAATTGATAGTAAATAAACAATGGGAAGTAAAATGAAGGACCTTGCAACTTATTCTAGGGAAGGTAAGGAGTGAGTAAAATTTCTAAATCCTTTATATTATGTCTCAAATACTACACTCTCTGAAACCTGGCTTACATTCTGAGTTTGAGAAAAACCAAGATATACTTGATAAGTGCCTGATGTCAAAATAAGGACCTTGATGAATCCTTTGCATCCATCTATCCATCTATCAGGAGCAGATTATGCTTATTAATGTAATGTTGACGGTGGCATCCTTGTTTAAAGGAAGCAAGACTCTAAAGTCAACTCCTTGATTTTCCTATTGCTGCTCACTTTGCAGTTCTTCCCAAGATGTGTAGATTTTTCTTCAAGAACACTCCCTGTCTAAATACAATGCCAGCTTTTCCAGAAGGATTAAGCACTGAAAGCAATTTAGAACTTCTGGTACTGCTGTTGTTGCTTTTTCTGGTCCACTTTCTTGAGCCTTCTCTATATTCTGATTTAGGTAAACACATGATTAACATCATGAATGTATGGGATCAAGATAAAGAAAGTAAAAATTAGTCTGTCCATTTCAAAGTGTTTATGAGACAGCCCTAACAATAGGCAGTGTGTTACCACAGCTTCAGGAAAACAAACAGAAGTACATTGCAACACCACACTTGAGGAAATGTCAAATGATAATCTCATTTCAGGGAAAGTTTAGTAATAAATATACAAACTGAGCAGTGATATTGCTTACAGAAAATAATAAAGACAATATTACAATTCAAGGTACATTTATGGATAAATTACACAATTTATCATCAAATTAAGGGTCAATTTCGTTCCATGGGGTCCTAATTTATTTCTCTTCTTTGAAAATCACAGCCCTACCCTTTGTTTATAAAGGTTTTGTAATAATATTATTAGATGTATTAAATATCTAGAGTTTTGAAAGGCTATTTCACAAAAGTTGCTCAATTTCTCTAAATCAATCTATCTATCTATCTATCTATCTATCTATCTATCTATCTATCTATCTATCTATCTATCTATCTATCTCCCATACACTTGGTTATACACTGTTAAAAGTGAAGTGAATATATAGATATTTAATGAAGATTTCATTGTCTATTTTATGACTTTTCTTTGAAGGGTTTACTGGTTTGTTTTGCAGGTGAGAAATTTTTTAGAGAGAAATGTTACTCTTTGTAGATAATATTGATCTCTTTCCTTACCACCTATCTCACTATTGGAGTGCTTGGATTATAGCCACAATCTACACAATGTAGCTTTATATGGATTCTAGGATTCTGAACTTCAGTCTTCATGATTATAAGGCAAACACTTTACTGACTGACTCATTTCCCAAGGCCTCATTATTGTATATCTATCCTGTGTATTTGATCTTGCTTATTCACTGTAGTACAAGAATTCAAGAATGAACCATCAAGTATAATAATTAGAATAATCTTTTTCATGGTGCCTGAGTCATCATCTACTAATTGTAACTTCTATAGCTTACATAGAAGGAGTTAAACTATCCTTATTGTTTTATGTGTTCCTCATATTATGTTCCTTTAGTTTTTTTCTCACCTTTTAGGTAAAATTACATCAATTTAATAGACTCATATAAAAGTTGCATTGAATTAACAAGATATCATTTATAAATCAGATTTTGAAGTGTGGTAAGTAGGTGCTACAGACACAGAATTCTATTATTTTTGTTTTCTAGTTGAAGGGCAAGGAGGAGAGGCCCTTGGTCTTGGGAAGATCATATGCCCCAGTACAGGGGAACGCCAGGGCCAGGAAAAGGGATTGGGTGGGCTGGGGAGCATGGCAGCAGGGAGGGTACAGGGAACTTTCGGGATAGCATTTGTAATGTAAATGAAGAAAATATCTATTAAAATGAAAAAAAGAAAGTATGAAATAAAAAAAAGAAGTTGGAGAGAGTGTTCTAACATTTTCATGTAAAATGCGATGTGCTGATTCTATTTTTCTTATATTTTAACTAAAAAAGATGAAATGCTTTCAGAAAACGAAACATTCATTTTCTTTATAAGTAAGATATGTGTTGTACCTACCATCCATATAAATGTTATACATAAAAATCAATTACATTTCATATAGAGTTATAAATCCTTTATATAGGCTGCTGCTTAATATTTTAAATAATATTTCATAAAGTCATATTAACACTTGTTTTTTTAATTGTGCAAGTCATTAAAACAGAAATGGTACTAAAATGTCATAGCATTAAAATTTTGTTGATTCACAAGCATTTCAAATCCTAGCTGTTTTTCATGTGAGATCTCATTATTCACTCTGAGTATAAAGTGAAGAAACAAAGAAATTGAATGAGTCAATAAATCAATTCTGAATAACTCTGACACATGAATATACTGGTGATTTATGCATCTTTAAACATTTGTAAAACAATGGACTTAGGGAATAGTACATAAAAAATTTTCAGTAGACTCGTCAATTCATGTATTTTGTTTACGCAATGTGAACATTCTTCAGTAGGTACTCAGGACATACACATGGTATGAACTGTGATTAATGTTTGAAGGTAATATCCTCTCACATATCACATTCACCACCATGATAAAATTTCCTAAATTGCTCATCTGGGGAAATATTACAAGAGAGTTCCCTTATATTTAACTTGTTTTAAGTGCTTTGTTCTCTGATAGCACACCACAGATAATGTGATCCACTGCCTCCGAAGCAAGGTGTTAAAGTCTAAAACGTAGTGTGCATTTTATAAAGCAAGAGAACTATTATCCATAGTACACATTCAATTCAGAGGAGGACTCATAAACTTCTAAATTATGACTTGCCTTCATCTTATTTTTGAATTGTCAGACAATACATGCATTAGCTGAAGATCTCAGAGTTTTACAGTTGGAAATACCACCTAGTTTTCCTTCCTTTCCTTAAAGTTAAGGCTAATCTAGATTAATTTAATCCAATTTTGGCACTTAAATCATATTATTTTAGTTACTTTGTGTTCTCATATGAGTGAATATAGACTCAGGAGATCTGAGAAAATCCAAATATACCAACCAGAACATTGCATACTAGTATAAAAGTGAAGCATCAATTAAGTCTTGCATAATATTTCTATATTATTGACTTGATCTTGATTAATGGAATGACATACTCTATTATTGAGAAGCATTCAAAAACATTGTTACTGGAAATAAAATAGAAGAGGGAAAAATGCAAAGATGTTTTTCATGTAAGTGACTGTAGCTCCAGTATATGAAAGAACAGACATAACTTGATTGCCGGTACAGATAACAATCAAGTTATACAACTGAGATCTCTTTAAGCTCCTGTTCTAAACCAGTGTCACTGGAGACCTATGAATAGGGTGTCCTAGCCATGCAGAGGTAGGCATTTCTTTCTGTGGTCTGGAGGAAACCATATCCAAAAATTGGGCTTCATGGACTCAAATTCATTCACACCATTAGCTCATTACCTTTGAACAAATCTGCAACAATTACAACTTTAATATTTTAGGGTATTAATGCACTGAAATATTTGTTCTGTATGTGAAAATTTGCCTTAATGAAGCTGGCTAAAACCATCTCTGTTTTATCATAGATAAAACTGCCAAATGAAAAGAAATTTTTCATATAAAATGACAAAGACATTAGACCTAAATGATGCCATAATACATTTTAGTATCTTTATACAGAATACACAATCAGAAGACTTAAATAAATTATATAACCAAACTGACAGATTTTGCACATAATGTATACATAAATATACATAAATATACATAAATATATTCATTAATCATGAATACATGCCTCACATTAACATACATACATGCAATTTTTGCCTATAAACCCACAATTTCTTTACTATAAAATGTAGACATTGTTTTAAATTAGAAATACAAAGATTCTTCTCCTTTTCTCCTCCTCCTCCTCCTCCTCCTCCTCCTTCTACTTCTTTTATTTTCCCATATCCCTCTCCCTTTCTTCAAACCATTCCTCCTCCCACATCTTCTTGAAATAGTATCTATCTCTGGATGGTCTGTAACTGACTATGTAGGCCAGGTTGGTCTGACCAAAACAGGTCAGGCTTCTGTCTGTTTTATGCTGCAGTGATGGAATTAAAGCCATATACCACCACTCTCAGAACAAGGGTTATTCTTACATTGCAAATTATTCTCAGCTTATTTTCATTGTATAAATTTGCTACCTAGTAATAAATGAAAACTGCAATATTTAAGTACAGAAGAAGCATGGTAAAAAGAAAGGTACAGCCTTTAGAAACACATGTCAGGGAGGTGCATTTGTGCAGTATATTATTTACCTTGTAATACTCCTACTTTTCCTTAAGAAAGATTATATAAGAAAATGAGACCTGATCCACAATGAAAAGACCAATATCCAATGCTCAAAGGAAAATGGACTTGGCAGGATTCTATTAAAAATAAGAAAACAAAAGTAGTTGAGGAAGACAAATGGAGAAGATAGGGAGAAGTTGAGAGAGGAGTGGTCTAAATATCCATTTGTCAATCATTAAAGAATAAATATTTTAAAATGTTTGGTATATCGATACCATCATGTCTTTTATTTTGTATTTAGCCTGGATGGATACCTACCAAAATGATTACATTTTTTAAATTGATATTTTTTGTGAGTTGGAAGTTTCTTACTGCTTGGATCACATTCATACTTCTTCCGAAACTCTTCTCAAATCTATCCCCTTTCCTTCACATGCAAATTTGAAGACATTTCTTTTCACTCCAAGAAAAGCCTGTGCTATGAAAATTTTCTGGAATATATGATCTCCTAAAATGTCCTGATGGCGTGTGATCAATTTCTTTTATCCCAAAATCTACAAATGTCCAATGCCTAAGGATAGGAATTTGTGTCTAAACTCTCATCTCAATGACGGGGTTTGGCAAGTCTTGGAATTGCACACAATTGTATGTTTGTTGTTTCAATCACTGTGAGTGCATATGTTCAGCTGTATTTCTGAGTCCAGATAATATTTTGTAGTTATCCACTATACCTGAACATTATACACTTTCTGCCTCCTTTCCTGCACAGATTCCTGTCCTTTTGGTGAGTCTTGCAGTATCTATGGTCCCTCTAGTGCTGAAACTTTTGTAGTTTTATTCTCTGTACTTTGGCAAATTATGATTCTCTGTATTAATCATCATAGATATCAAGTAGAAGTTTCTCTGATGAGAGTTGAGAGGTGAATTAATATATGGATACAATATGTCTTTAGGAATCATTTTAATATTGTTTCCATTTAGAAATATAACTATCTTATGTTCTCCTCTAGGGTCTAAGTCTTATCAAGAAATAGGCTCTTAAAATTATAATGGTGCCAAGTAAATTTTCTATCTTGCAAAGTGGGACTTAAATCCAAGAAGAAAATGTTTAATATTCTGAGATTATTCAAACACTACTGCCACAGTGGCAGGTCTTCCCAGGTCAGTCATTACTGTAGCTTAAAGGAGTAACAGATTGGTATGAGTGATGACTACTATTTTCTGAGTTGGCCTGCATCGTGACTTGCACCCTTGAAAGATGGTCAGTACAGATGATGTTTCCTGATATGTACCAAAGTGAAAATAAAATAAAATTTTTAAATAAAATAAAACTGAATAGAAATTAAGTAGGACAATTATTAAACATTCGGATGGGAAATTTTATTAATATATTATAGACATGTACAATTACTCCTTTAATATGTAATTACTTACATCCCTTGTTACTTATAGTTTCAAACACACACACACACATATCTTTCATATTCAGAAGCTTACTCCATGTTAAATCAAAAGGATGACATTGCGATACTAAAGTACTACATCAACATTTACTCATGTTTTCTGTGAAAGAAAGAAACATTCTATCCGTCTCTGGAGTGTGGTAGGAAGAAAAATAATTTTTATTCATTCCAATAGAAAAAAATGTCTCTTTCTCTTGCACATATCACTAAACACTATAGCATTTCCTGTGAGTCACTCCTAGTCTTCCTTTGGGCATCAGCCAATCAATGTCTATGCAAATCATTTACACCCACTATGAGACAGAATGCAATTTGACTGACAGTGCTTACCAGCAATGCAGTAATGAAGCATGCTATTAACAGAGCTGTTTGATTTTTTTTCCTTTGTATTTCCATGTTGATATTAGAAGAATGTATGCTTTTCTCTGGGGAATCCTACATTGGTGTAACTATACATAATTATCAGAACGATAGTCCTGTTATTTGATAGCATATCTTTTCTTGTAAAAAAAAAAAGACCATCATATTCCATGACTTTGACCATCTATCACTTTTTCTTTCAGAGTCCTGTTAAAGTCATTGAAAAGTAATGTTTGGAGGATATAAACTTTATATTGATTTAATGCTATGTGAAGGAGTGACTGCAGACTACTCCTACTGTATTAAGAGTGGGATTTGTCACAGATTTCTATATCCATTGAACAAATTAATCTTCTAAGGTAATTTGAAGAGTTAACAGTTTTTTATCAAATACAAATATAATTAATGTGGTATGAAATTTATAATTGCAGTGAACAATTGGAAGAATATTTAGCATGGCATAATTTTCAAACATGAGACTTCAGGTGCCATGTGACACACAAACTTTAACAACATTCTTTCATGTGACACAGGAAGTTTTATGAGAGAATGTAGGAGCAAAACAAGAACACCAGGAGAAGGATTTATGGATGGCCAAACAGTGTCCCAGATTTTGCAAATTCTTGTCCAGTTAGAAACACAGCTAGGTGATAGACTTAATCCTTGGAAGGTTCCTGTAGTTAATCTCCTAACAAAAATCAGGCTGTTCTTTGAAACTTTTGGTGAGAAAGGAATCAAGGGACCAATTAAACGATATGAGCACTTCAGTTTAAGTACCATAGGACCTATCATAGGTTCATGATCCCTGACACTGTTTATGCAAGCCAACGTGGAATTGGTCTTCTGCAATACATGAGGACATCAGAGTATGCAATGTATATAGCTGTCCTTGGAATCACAGAAAGGAGGAGCATAATTGACTCACTGTACCAGTGAGGGAAAGAGATACACATGTGCCTTTGAATGCTCATAATGTAGGAACTCCATTGTTTCATGGTTCACCAAGTTTGATGAATGGGATCTATTTGTTAAGTTGAAATTCAATATTTTCTTTTCACTGGTGTTGTTATAGGAATTCAAAATCTTCCAAACCTCTTGCTTCTGGGCCTTGAGAATATGATGATTGTGAAGCTGCTTATGGATATGAAAGCCAAGTAATTCTCCTGAATTTCAGCAAATGAACTCCGTTATTGCCATTGTCTATTTGAAATGATAGGGTCAACCAAATAGCAGATTAAGTAAAGAAATGGAATGGGCATTTGTCTTTCCCAAACGTTATTCTGAAGACTATAACATTATTTTATTGTGAATTTCAATTAATCCTAGCTAGTCTCATGAGATGTGTGTTGCTATAGACACCTTTTTGTTCTACATACTACATATACAATTAATAAGTAAATAGTTTGTGAGTGATACCTATGTGGGTGAAAATATTACAAAAATATATTTTACACAATAAGTAAAGGAAGCAAAACAAGATAAATATTATCAAGGGAAATTTGTCAATTGAATTCATTAAGATGAAAAGATACATTGAGAGAAAATGTAAAGAATAATTGGCCATGCCTGATTATTTGAAAGAAGAAGATAAGAACTGAGGCATATGGCTGTAGTTTTTGAGAGAGGAAAAATATTCCATCTGATAGATTTTTATATATCTATATGCACATGTACACACACATAAGATATGCATATCTTAAATACTCTGGCCCTATTATCTACTGAGCATATGTGTTTTGGACATTAGGAAGGCTTAAGATAATTGAGAGCAAGTATGATAAAGTCATTAGATAGTGTGGGAAAATAACTTCATCTTACTGAAATATCTGTACATCAAATAGTTTGGAAATGATAATTAGCACTACATGAATTGTTTGTGAGAATGTTTTATTCATAGTAATTCAGAATACAAATTTTAAAATGGATTACTGCCTTTCCTCCAAAATGAAAACACAGGTACAGAAAAGATAAAATGGGTGAAGAAATAAGACAGCAATACAGAGGCCAGTCTCTAACCTTCAGTAGGGAAATCATAACTAATTATATTACATATTATTTAAATCCTTCAATTTGAAATATTGATGGATATTCCTGATATACTGAGCCAAAGGACTTAATTAAGGAGGGCATATCAAAGCTGGTGCATAATTAGTGCTCAAAAATTTACTACTAAAATAATGACACAGCAGATATCAAACCAGGTAAAGGAAACAGTCACTAAGAACAAAATCTATACCTTATTTCTACACATTTATTTCCAAAAAAAATAATTTCTTCACTGTTATTTCTTCCTCCCTTTATCTATATTCCCATTTTTCTATTTATTTTTTTTCTTCAGCCAGGATAAATATTTTACAATAAAAATTGGTATATCCTGTCAATACATGCTTGCAAATACCTTTATAAACACATGTATCTCTATATCTGACTATTTATATATTTATATCTATATTATCTTTATCTATATATCTCTACTTTTTTTGCTTCTAGAAACATCAAGGAACAGCTAATACCTTATTTAAAGAAACACTGTATAGAGAGAAATATTTATTTTAAATTTTAAATATTTAGTGTGTATGTGCATGTATGTGTGTGTGTTCAAGCATGTACCTGAAGGTATAAATGTAGATGTCAGTAGACAATTAACATGTGCTACTTTTCTTCTTCCACCATAAGGCTCATAGATATAGTGATCACATACTTAGACTTAGTGGCAGAGTACTTGATCCATTGTGCACTAAGCTATCTTACTGCCCCAATGGTAACTAAACTTCACCTTCAAGTTGATTAGATTAAGAATAGCCTAAAGAATCATTGGAGTTACTTCTAAATAAGGTAGTGGAGCCATTTCAGACCCTTTTCCAAGTGTAGACAACAGCACTCCATCTGCTTATGGCCCAGATGGAATGAAGATGGTGACAAAGCGAGAGCACCCTGGCATTTATATTCCTCTTTCAGCTTTCTGGCCAAACAAAGTTGAGCACTCTGCACTCTACTGTTCTACCCTGTGTGTGTCTCTTGGTGAAGTGGTTTGTTTTGTTTGTTTGTTTGTTTGCTTTGTTGTTGTTGTTGTTGTTGTTTAAGATAGACACTTGCAAAACTGATTGCATATTTGGACATGATTAAATTCACCCAAACAAATGAAAGTTTTGGTAACACACCTTGTCTGAGCCAGTGTACTCAGTGGGAGTACCCTGAGTGAACTCAGCAGCCAGTCACACGGCCCCCAGAGGAAACTCTACTCCCAGGGCCTCTAGCACATCCAGGATCACAGGACTCCAGGATCCCAGGATATCAGGAGCTTGTTCACACCCGAATTTCAGGGTCTCAGAGGCAGCTTGACTCCCAGGAACTCTGATACACCCAGAATCTCAGAATTACAGGATTCTGGAACACAGGATCAAAGAGACAGCTGGACTCCAAGGAGTTTTGACTCATTCAGGATACAGGAAGGACAGGCTCCAGTCAGATAAAGCAAGGGCAGGGATCACTAGAGATAATCAGATGGGAGAAGGTAAGCTTAAGAACAGAAGCCACAGAAACAAAGGTTACTTGGCATCATCAGAATCCAATTCTTCCACCATAGCAAGTCCTGGATACATCAACACACCGGACAAGTAACACTCATGTCTAAAGTCACTTCTCATGAACATGAGAGAGGATGTTTATAAGGACATAAATATAAATTACTCCCTCAAAGATATATAGGAGAGCAGAGGTAAACAGGAAGAAGCTCTTAAAGATGAAACACAAAATTACAGGAAAACATAAACAAACAGGTGAAGGAATTGAAGAAAACCATTCAGGATCTAAACATGGAAATAGAAACAATAAGGAAATTCCAAAGGGAGACAACCCTGGATTTAGAAAACCTAGGAAAGAGATCAGGAGGCATAGATGCAAGCATCACCAACAGAATACAAGACATAGAAGACAGAATCTCAGGGGCAGAAGATTCCTTAGAAAACATTGACACAATAGACAAAGAAAATGCAAAATGCAAAATGCTCCTAACTCAAAATATCCAGGAAATCCAGGACACAATGAGAAGACTAAACCTAAGGATAAAAGGTATAGAATAAATCTGAGAATAAAGATTTCAGACTTAAAGGGCCAGTAAATATCTTCAACAAAATTGTAGAAGAAAACTTCTCTAACCTAAAGAAAGAGATGCCATGAACACACAGAAGCCTACAGAACTCAAAATTGACTGGACCAGAAAAGAAATTCTGCCCATTACATAATACTCAAAATACCAAAATCATTAAATAAAGAAAGAATATTAAAAGCAATAAGGGAAAAAGGTCAAGTAATATATAAAGGCAGACCTATCAGAATTATCTCACCAGAAACTATGGAAGCAAGAAGATCCTGGGCAGATGCCATACAAACCCTAAGAGAACACAAATGCCAGCCCAGACTACTATACCCAGCAAAACTCTCAATTACCATAGATGGAGAAAACAAGATATTCCAGGACAAAACCAAATTTACACAATTTCTTTCCACAAACTCAGCCATATAAAGGATAATATATGGAAAACACCATTACAAAGAGGGAAACTACTTTCATAAGAAAGTAAGAGAGTAATCTTTTAACAAACCCAAAATAAGCACAAGCATGATTCCACCTCTAACAACAAAAATGATAGGGAGTAACTAACACTTTTCTTAATATCTCTTAACAGCAATGGAATCAATTCCCCAATAAAAAGACATAGACAAACAGATTGGATGCAGCATTTTGCTGCATACAAGAAATGCACCTCAGTGACAAAGACAGACATTACCTTAGAGTAAAAGGTTGGAATACAATTTTCTAAGCAAATGGTCCCATAAAATAAGCTCGAGTAGCCATTCTAATATCAAATTAAAGTTTACTTTCAACCAAAAGTTATCAAAAAGAATAAGGAAGGACACTTCATCCTGGTCAAAGGAAAAATCTAACAGGATGGGCTCTCAATTCTGAACATCTATGATCCAAATGCAAGGGCACCCACTTTCATAAAAGAAACTTTACTAAAGCTCAAAACACACATCGTATCCCCACAATAATAATGGGAGACTCTAATACCCCACTCACAGCAATGGACAGATCATGGAAACAGAAACTAAACAGAGAAAGAGTAAAACTAAGAGGAGTTATGAAACAAATGGATATAACTGATATGTATAGAGCATATCATCCTAAAGCAAAGGAATATACTTTCTTCTTGGCACCTCATGGTATCTTCTCCAAAACTGACCATATAATTTGTCACAAAACATGCCTCAACAGATACAATAGAATTGAAATAATCTCATGCAATCTACCAGATCACCATGGACAAATGCTAGTCTTAAATTCCAACAAAAAACAATGGAAAACACACAAACACATGGAAACCGAACAATGTTCGGTTTGGTGAATGAAGAAATAATTAAAGAAATTAAAGACTTTTTGGAATTTAATGAAGGTGAAGGCACATCATACCAAAACTTATGAGACACAATGAAAGAGGAAAACTCAGCTCTACGTGCCTACAAAAGGAAACTGGAAAGAGTTTACACTTGCAGCTTGACAGCACACCTGAAAGCACTAGAACAAAAAGAAGCAAATACACACAAGAGGAGTAGAGGGCAGGAAATAATCAAACACAGGGCTGAAATCAATCAAATAGAAACAAAAGAACTATATAAAGAATCAATGAAACCAGGAGATGGTTCTCTGAGTAAGTCAACAGAGAGATAAACCCTTAGCCAGACTAAGCAGAGGGCACAGCAACAGTATCCAAATGAATAAAAAAAAAATGAAAAGGGAGACATAACAATAGAAAACATGGAAATTCAAAAATCATCAGATCCTACTACAAAAGTTTATACTCAACTAAATTGGAAAATCTGGAGGAAATGGACAATCTAGACACATACAAGGTGCCAAATTTTAAACAGATAAACCATCTAAACAGTCCCCAAACCTCTAAAGAAATAGAAGCAGTCATTAATATTCTCCCAATGAAAAAAAAGCCTAAGATCAGATGGGTATAGTGGAGAATTGTATCAGACATTTAAAGAAGACCTAATTCCAATACTCTTCAAACAATTCCACAAAATAGAAACAGAAGTTACACTACCCAATTAATTCTATGAAGCCACGATTACACTTATACCTAAACCATACAAAGACCAAAGAGAATTTCAGACCAATCTCCCTTATGAATATTGATGCAAAAACACTCAATAAAAATCTTGCCAACTGAATCCAAGAACACATTCACCACGATGAAGCAGGCTTCATCCCAGGGATGCAGGGATGGTTCAATATATGGAAATCCATCAACTGAATACACTATATAAACAAACTCAAAGGAAAAAAATGCTGAAAGAGCATTTCACAAAAGTCAGCATCCCTTCATGTTAAAAGTCTTGGAAAGATCAGGAATTCAAGGCCCATACCAAAACATAATACAAGCAATATGCAGAAAACCAGAGAAGGCAACATCAAATGGAATGGAGAGAAATTTGAAGCAATTACACTAAAATCAGAGACTAGAAAAGGTTGTCCACTATCTATTCAACCTAGTAATTGAAGTTCTACCTAGGGCAATTAGACAACAAAAAGAGGTCAACAGGATATAAATTGGACAGGAAGAAGTCAAAATATCACTATATGAAGATGATAAGATCTTATACTTAAGTGACCCCAAAAGTTCCACCAGAGAACTCCTAAAGCCAATAAACAACTTCAGCAAAGTGGCTGGATATAAAATTAACTCAAACAAATCAGTAGCCTTCCTCTAGTGAAAGGATTATCAGGAAAAAAAAAATTAGGGAAATGACACCCTTCAAAATAGTCACAAATAATATTACATACCATGGTGTGATTCTAACCAAGTAAGTGAAAGATCTGTATGGCAAGAACTTTAAGTCTCTGGAGAAAGAAATTGAAGAAGATCTTGGAAGATGGAGAGATCTCTTATGCTCATGGAATGGCAGGATTAATATAGTAAAAATGTCCATTTTGCCAAAAGCAATCTACAGATCCAACACAATCCTCATCAAAATTCCCAATCAATTCTTCCTAGAGTTAAAAAGAGCAATTGGAAAATTCTCTTGGAATAACAAACAACACAGGAAATTGAAAACTATTCTCAACAACAAAAAACTTCTGGAGGAATCACCATCTCTGACCTCAAGCTGTGCTATATAACAATAGTGATAAAAAAAAAATTGCATGGTACTGGTGCAGAGACAGGCAGGAAGATCAACGGAATTGAATTGAAGACCCAAAAATGAACCCACACACATATGGTCACTTGATATTCTCTCTCTCTCTCTCTCTCTCTCTCTCTCTCTCTCTCTCTCTCTCTCTCTCTCTCTCTCATGTTCTTTATTTACATTTCAAATGTTATTCTCTCTGAAAATTCTCTATCTCTTCTCCCCTCACCTTGCTCCCCAACCAACCCATTCTCATTTCTTGGCCCTGGCATTCCCCTATACTGGGGAAGAGAACCTTCAAAGGCCAAGGTCCTTTCCTTCCATTGATTAGGCCATTCTCTGCTACATATGCAGCTAGAAACATGAATCCAATCATGTGTTTTCTTTGATTGGTGGTTTAGTCCTAGAGAGCTCAGGGGGTACTGGTTAGTTCATATTATTGTTCCTCCAATAGGACTGGAAACTTCTTTAGTTCCTTGGGTACTTTCTCTAGCTCCTTCATTGGGGACCCCATGCTCAGTCCAATGACTGTTAGCATCCACTTCTGTATTTGTCAGGCACTGGCAGAGCCTCTAGAAGACAGCTATATCAGAATCCTGTCAGCAAAATCATGTTGCAAATAAAAAATAAAAATCATCTGTAATAGTGTCTGGGTTTGGTGGTTGTTTATGGGATGGATCCCCAAATGTGGCAGTCTCTGGATCATCATTCCTTTAGTCTCTACTCCAAACTTTGTCTCTGTAAATCCTTCCCTGGGCATTTTGTTCCCCCTTCTTAGAAGGAACAAAGTATCCACACTTTGGTCTTCCTTCTTGAATTTCATGAGTTTTTGTGAATTGTAGTTTGGATAGTCTGAGCTTCTGGGCTAATATCCACTTATCAGTGAGTGCAAATCATGTCTACTTTCTTGTGATTGGGTTACCTCACTCAAGATGATATCTTCCAGATCCATCCATTTGTCTAAGAATTTCATGAATTCATTGTTTTTAATAGCTGCATAGCATTCCATTGTGTAAATGTACCACATTTTATGTACCCATTCCTCTGTTTACAGACATCTGGGTTCTTTCAAGCTTTTGGCTGTGCTGGCTCTGCTGGCAGTTAGCATGTAGAAAAATGCAAATTGATCAATTCTTATCTCCTTGTACAAAGCTCAAGTCTACGTGGATCAAGGAACTCCACATAAAACCAGAGACACTGAAACTTATAGAGAAGAAAGTGGTGAAAAGCCTCGAAGATATGGACACAAGGGAAAAATTCCTGACCAGAACACCAATGGCTTATGCTGTAAAATCAAGAATCAACAAATGGGACCTCATAAAATTGCAAAGCTTCTGTAAGGTAAAGGATACTGTCAATTAGACAAAATGGCAACCAACAGATTGGGAAAATTCAATAGGGGGCTAATATACAATATATATGAAAAACTCAAAAATTTGGACTCCCGAAAACCAAATAACCCTATTAAAAATGGGTTTATTAAAAAGAATTTTCAACTGAAGAATACAGAATGGCTGAGACGCACCTAAAAATATTCAACATCCTTAATCATCAGGGAATTTCAAATCAAAACAACCCTGAGATTCCACCTCACACCTGTCAGAATGTCTAAGGGCAAAAACTCTGGTGACAGCAGATGTTGGTGAGGATGTGGAGAAAGAGGTACACTCCTCCATTTCTGGTAGGATTACAGGGTGGTACAACCACTCTGAAAATCAGTTTGGCTGTTCCTCAGAAAACTGGATATAGTACTACCAGAATATCCAGCAATACCACTCCTGGTCATGTACCCAGAAGATGCTCCAACATGTAATAAGGACACATGCTCCACTATGTTCATAGCAGCCCTATTTATAATAGCTAGAAGCTGGTCACTTGATCTTTGACAAAGGAACTAAAACTATCCAGTGGAAAAAAAGAAAGCATTTTTAACAAATGGAGCTGGTTCAACTGGCAGTCAGCATAGAGAAAAATGCAAATCAACCCATTCTTATCTCCTTGTACAAAGCTCAAATCTGAGTGGATCAAGACCTCCACATACAACCAGATACACTGAAGCTTAATAGGAGAAAGTGGGGAAGAGCCTCAAACACATGGCTACAGGGGAAAATTCCTGAATAGTAAACCAGTGGCTTATGCTGTAAGATCAAGAATTGACAAATGGGACTTCATAAAATTGCAAAGTTCTGTAAGGCAAAGGACATTGTCAGTAGAACAGAAATGCAACCACATGATTGGGAAAAATATCTTTACCAATCATACATCCAATAGAGGACTAATATCCAGTATATACAAAGAACTCAAGAAGTTAGACTCCAGAAAATCAAATAGCCTTATTAAAAATGGGGTACAGTGTTAAACAGAAATTTTCAATGGATGAATATCGAATGGCCAAGAAGCACCTAAAGATGTGTTCAATATCCTTAGTCATCAGGGAAATGCCAATAAAAACAGCCCTGAGATTCTACCTCACACCAGTCAGAATGACTAAGATCAAAAACTCAGGTAAGAGCAGATGGTGATGAGGATATGAAGAAAGAGCAACACTCTTTCATTTCTGGTGGGATTCCAAGCTGGTACAATCACTCTGAAAATCAGTTTGGTGGTTCCTCAGACTATCGGACATAGTACTATCTGAGGACCAAGCTATACCACTCTGGGTACCCAGAAGATGCTCCAACATCTAAAAAGGACACATGGTCCACTATGTTCATAGCAGCTTCGTTTATAATAATCAGAAGCTGGAAAGAACCCAGATGTCCTTCAAGAGGGGAATGGATATAGAAAATGTGATACATTTGCACAGTGGAGTACTACTCAACTATTAAAAATGATGAATTCATGAAATTCTTAGGCAAATGGATAGAACTAGAAAATATCATCCTGAGTGAGGTAAAGCAATCACAAAAGAACACACATGCTATGCACTCGCTGATAAGTGGATATTAGCTCAAAAGCTCCAAATAACCAGGCTGCAATTCACAGACAACATGAATCTCAATAAGATGGAAGATCAAAGTGTGGGTGCTTCAGTCCTTCTTAGAAGGAGAACAAAATACTCACAGGAGCAAATATGGAGATAAAGTGTAGAGTAGAAACTGAAGGAAAGGCCACCCAGAGACTGTCCCACCAGGATTCATATACATTCCCATATACAATTACCAAACCCAGACATTCTTGTGATGCCAAGAATGCTGAAAGCAGCATAATATGACTGTCTCCTGAGAGGCCCTGCCAAAGCCTTGCAAATACAGAGGCAGACATTCCCAGCCAACCACTGGACTGAGCACGGGATCCCCAATGGAGGGGTTAGAGAAAGAATTGAAGGAGCTGAAGGGGTTTGCAAACCCATAGGAAGAACAACAATATGAACAAACCAGTACCCGCAGAGCTCCCAGTGACTAAACCAAAGAGTACACATGGAGAGGCCCATGGCTCCAACTGTGTATGTGGCAGAGGATGGCCTTGTCCAGTATCAATGGGAGGAGAGGTCCTTTGTCCTATGAAGGCTCGATAGATGCGCCCCAGTGTAGGGGAATCAAGGGTGTGGAGGTGGGAGTAGGTGGGTGGGTGGAGGAATACCCTCATAGAAGCAGGAGGAGGGAGGATGTGATAGGGTGTTTCTAGAAGGCAGGGAAACCAGGAAAGGGGATAACATTTGAAATATAAATGAAGAAAATATCCAATAAAAATAAATTCTAAAAGAAAGTATTGGTAATACTTAATTATAACATAAAATGTAGAAATGTTCATAACTACAAAAATACATTAAAAATGGAGCACGATACCAGTTTAAAATTTTATAAAAAGAGCAAACATAAAAGAGTATTTTCAATACCTATTGTTAAACATTTAATTGCAATTGACCTGAAAAATAATTTATTCATTTAGTAAAATAATAAAATGATTTTTATTTCCAGATCCTTTGCAAAATGATGATTATTTCCTGATACTCAAGGACCCTTCAAAGATTTAAACCTAATTTCATATCATGTAAGATGTTCTTATGTGCCAAGTATGAATCTGTCCTATTGTTTAAAGAAAATGATCTTTTCAAAAATCACTTTCTACCCTTGACTGTTTAATTATGGTAGGAAACTAAAGATCTTTTCATGCATCTAATTTTAACTATTACATAGTATATTAGATTGACTGTATATTGTTTCATAATTCAGAAAATAGATAATGCCATTTAACTAAATGGCAATTATGCCATATGTATAGTACCTAACCTAATTGTAAATAGTGAGAAGGTATATTGTTAAAATGTTTTTTGAGCAATTTTAAAGGTAAAATTAAAATATATGTGGGTACATCTATACATCTATATAGAAATATCTGCTTGCATATGACCACAGATTAAAAAAAAGAAAAAAGGAGTTGGCTGCCTTGATCTGGAGTTTCAAGGTTGTGAGACATGCATGACATGGGTGCTTGGAAAAAAAATCTTATCCTCCTCAAGAGCAGCAAGTTCTCTTTACTTATGAGACATCTTCCCAGTCCTGTCAAATTTTAAATAGCTGTGTTTCATAAGTGAGAAGAATATTGTGTTCAAACACACACACACAAGTGTACTGTGATGCTGAGTTCCTTACTTTAATGCTAGTGAATTATACTTTCTACTTGAGTCTGTCTTAGAAAGGAGTATCAGTTTAATTCAGTATCTTCTGTCTTTTGGGGCCAAACAGATACCATCTCATCCAATTTTCAGTAGCCATCCAGTTCTTTCTGCATCATAAATGAGGAAACTGAAGTTTGAGAATAATAAGAGGCTTGCTTAAAATCACAACTATCCTTTTGCGATGATCTCAGTTAAAAATTGATTTCAGAGGCTACTCCTAAAAATTCCACCATAAGGACAGTGTCTATAACACAATTCCTAAATTACCTTATAAATTTAACTCTAATATTCCAAGTATATTTTCTGTTTGGAGAAATTTTCATCCAGCATAAAGGCTGTTCCAACAAAGGACACATCTAAAGACTTTTTAGGTCTATGTGACCAGGTCAGAATATGGACATGCTATGTGTTACAGTATCAGTATGTTATGGTGGGAATACAGATATAAAATCAATACATATTTTTAATACCTAACAATGAAGGTATTGTTGGGTTATAGAAGGATGCAAGGATGCAGCCATGTTTGAAAGTTATATCTAATTGAGAGGCAGAATCTGATCAGAAGAAAATTTGTTAGCATGAATGAGAGAGAGAGAGAGAGAGAGAGAGAGAGAGAGAGAGAGAGAGAGAGAGAGAGAGAGAGAGAGAGAGAGAGAGAGAGAGAGAGTTGGGTTTCCTGAAAAGTAGATAAAGCATGACATTCACATATTCACATTCAGGTCCAGAAAGAGAGCATATATTGCATTTCAGTTGTATATCTCTTGAGAAATGTTTATTGTAATAAGGAGTACTACAATATATTATAGAAGTTAAGCATGGATTTTTCCTCTTAATGCCACACTCACAGAAATAAGACTTAGACTCACCATAAATTTACAAATGCTTAATCATATGCCTAGGATCTTCTCTTAATAAATAATAACTAAAATAATCTAATTATTTTAGTCTACATTCTGCCATGTTGCAAAGGAAGGGGCAAATCTCCATATTAATAAATAAAACAATTAGTAATGAAAAGAATGAAAATGTACTCATATGCAATATTAAATAAGAAAGGACACAAACATTTTAATATTTTGTATTTCAGGTATATATTTATATGTTCATGAAATCAATTATATTAGATAACAAAAGGCTATGGATTATTGTCTCAGTAATTAACTGAGATTATGTTTCAATAAATAATAACTCATATATATGTTACTTAAGACATAAAACATTTATCTTCACTCATAATCCATGTTCATAGTCATTTGTATTGTTTGGCAACTTTCTTCCAAATTGCTCTTATCCTCATCCAGTTATTAGAAGGACCCTGGTGGCCATGTTGCCAAACTTCAATTTGGATACATACTACTTGTTAAAATTGATATGTGGAGCCATGTGATGGTGGCATAAACCTTTAATCCCAGGACTTGGGAGGCAGAGGTAGGCAGATTTCTGAGTTCGAGGCCAGCCTGGTCTACAGAATGAGTCCAGAACAGCCAGGGCTATATAGAGAAACCCTGTCTCAAAAAAACAAAACAAAAACAAAAACAAACAAACAACAACAAAAACAAAAACAAAGCAAAAAGAAAAACAAAACCAAAAAAATTCATACGTGGATTATACTCTCAAAGTATCAGAATGTCAATACAATTTAGATTTATAAAAATACAGATATAAGAAAATTACAAGAGATTATTAAAATCACGTGGTTACTTGGATCCTGGGATTATTTGAACAGATCAGTCACATATCATGATATTTTCATTGTATTGATGGTCATATACAACCCAAAGAGTAAATAATAGCAGAGCTATCATTCACACATTGCCCTAAGTAATCAAATCTTAATTGAATGATGATGTATTCTTTGAATGTAGATAACTCTACTAGTTCATATCCTAGATTAATGAAATGCTATCCCCTGGCTTCATTTCTATATTTGATAACCTCAGGTTTCCTGATGAAATTGATAAAGAAATGTGTAATGTATTATAAATCCACAAAATAGATATAGAACAATGAGTCTGTCTCCCACAACCCAAATAATTCAGCTTAAGTTTTGTTTTCTATATATTTTGAACATATGTGCTAATGCCTAGTTTGACTCTGATTATTAATATTTTCATAATTTATATGGAAGTAAAATTTCTTAAATTTGAATTACTTGCATGTTCATTAAGAATATACTGAAGTCACCCACATTTATTCCAGGAAGCTTGCCCAACTCAGGGTCTCTAGGACCTACACCCATAACTACACCCCCTTAGCTGCATACACTCACCTCCATTCATTCTCCTGGCCCTTTGGGCCTCTCTCTTGTCTTCCCCTATACCTGATCTTGCCCCTCTTTCCTCTCCCTCTCTACTCTCCTACAGAGGTGCTGCCCTCTGTTGGTCTCTCATTATTCTGTTTCCCCCTTCTAAGTGGGCTTTAAGCATCCTCATTTGGGCCTTCCATCTTGTTTAACTTTTTAGAATCCGTGGGATGTATCATGGGTATATTGTAATTTTTGGCAAATATCCATTTATCAGTGAGTACATGCCATGCATATTATTTTCAATCTAGTTTAGCCAAACTGTCCAACAGTGGGGATGTAGAACCTGAAAAGACCACCTCCAGTACTCAGTTAGATGCCTAGTCAGTAGATGGGGACAACAACCAACTTATAAAATGTTCGAACCAAAATTGTTAATGTCCAAAAGAAATTCAGGAACAAAAATGCAGCAGAGACAGAAGGAATGGTCAACTAGCTCAACTGAGATCCATCCCATGGACAGTACCAATCTCTGACACTATTACAGGTGCTATGTTGTACTTGCAGACAGGAGCCTAGCATGTCTGTCCTGAGAGGATCTACCAGTAGCTGACTGAGGCAGATAAAGATAGTCAGCCAAGCATTGGACTGAGGTCCAGGAACCCTATGGAAGAGTTAAAAGGATTAAAGGAGATGAAGGGAATTGGAACCCCTTAGGAAGACCAACAGTATTAACTAACCTGGACTCCTAGGAATTCCCCAGAGTCTGAGCCACCAACCAAAGAGCATACACAGACTGCTCTGATGCTCCTGGCACCTATGTAGCAGAGGAGTGCCTTGTCTGTCCTCAGTGGAAGAGAATGTGCCTAATCTTGAAGAAACTTAATTCCCCAGAGTAGAAGGATACTGTGGGTGGGGGCACCCTCTCAGAGAAAAAAGGGGAGACTGGGAGGGTTCGATATTTGAGATGTAAATTATTAAAATAATTAATAAAAATAGATATAATAAATAAGATAGGAATATTATTCTGGTACAATTATATCACAAAAAAACCAATGTTCCTGCTTTTTATTTGACCATGATATTACAAGGCTTGAGGTGTAATGACTGCTTATGGCTGTGGGCCATAGCTTTACAACCACTCCAGAGAGTAATACATCAAATACGAAAATAAAATAAAAAAATTAAATGATATAACCATGGTCTCTGTGAAATTCACACATTTCCTAAATAAAAATTCGCCGTAATATTTGAGTAAAATTAAGACTTTATGCAATCAACCTATTTAAAATAATTTCCCTGTACTCTGTGAATCTACTTCCTTACTCAGCAATCCTCACATTCATGCATAGACTTAAATTGTTATTCTTTCGTATAATAAGCTTGAGACAATCTAGTCATAGAGAAGAGAATCCCCAATTATGAATGATTGATGTATGATGGCCCAAAACACAGAGGGTAATTCCACTCAGATGTAAGTGGTCTTAAATTCTATTATATAAGAGACTATGAAAACCATGATAAAACACAAAACAAACCATTAAAAATGTTCCCCCATGGCCTCTGCTTCTGTTTCTGCCTCAAGGTTCCTCTCTTGAGTTTCTGGCCTGACTGCTGTATGTGATGTAGTATGACTTGAAATTTGTGAAAGAAAATGAAACCTTTACTCTTCAAGTTGCTTTTGGTCATTGTGTTTTATCACAGCAGTATTAACTATAACTAAGCATTAAGCAAATCTTATTATATATATATATATATATATATATATATATATATATATTACAATTTAGATTTTAATAAACACGAGTATGTCAATATGTATACTCATGATAAAAAAACAATGTCTGCTGCTTTCTAGATTT
>NC_034601.1:60959743-60981092 GCF_900095145.1 Mus pahari | reverse complement strand
AGAGAGAGAGAGAGAGAGAGAGAGAGAGAGAGAGAGCATGTTAAACCCATAGATTTTAAATTACTCCTTGTCCACGAACTCTAGAGTTAGAGAGATTAATCTAGTACTGCCTATTGATTTGGCATTGGATACCTTTTTTTTTTTCTCAAGAGTTGATTTTAGAATTAGCTCCTACCAACTTTAGTGAACTGACAGGTCATGATGCAGAGATATAGTTTATCTTTTGGAATGGCTGTATGTTCCTGTCTAATTATGGATGACCTTTCCAAAGTTTCGTGTCTATTATCAAGACTCAAAGTAATGAAAAAATATGGTTAATATTAAACAATGGGAAAATTTTGAATTAATCAGAATAGAATATTATAGAGAGTAATTTAGCAATACCTACCTACAGAGTGTTAAATAATTATAATTGAAATATCAACAGTTTAGAAGTTATGATTTACTTTCTTCTAAAATATAAATTTTGTAACAAATCTGCCAAATATTGGATCAGTCACAAAAATAAAGCTAATCACCAAAAAGTATACTTCAACATAATTAATATAACTACTGAATAGAAATGATTTAGATCTGTGGTACTGAAACAATAAAATTTGATGAATCAGGGCCAATGAAATGGGCTGCATTTGCAAATGTCTTCCAGAAAATTCATACACTTTCAAAAATTTGTAGACATCTCATATACTGTCAAAACTATGATTGTCTCCATTTTATGTTATAACCACACATTCTATTAAATATATTGTTTATTTGATACAACATTATAATTTCTCAAATTAAATGAAAACATTCTTGTTAAATATTTGGTTAACTTCTTTTTAATTATTTATTATTATTTTCTTTATTTACATTTCAAATGCTGTCCCGAAAGTTCCCTATATCCTTCCCCCCTGCCCCTGCTCCCCTACCCACCCACTCCCACTACTTGGCCCTGGCCTTCCCCTGTGCTGGGTCATATAAAGTTTACAAGACCAGGGGGCCTCTCTTCCCAATGATGGCCGATTAGGACATCTTCTGCTACATATGCAGCTAGAGACTCGAGCTCAGCGGGTACTGGTTAGTTCATATTGTTGTTGCCCCTACAGGGTTGCAGTTCTTTTTTGTTCAAATCTCTGACTCTTGGCCACATAAGAAACAGACATCACTGAATTGATGACCTTGAAGATTAAATCAATGATCATACTATAGAGTTAGAAGTTTGGCTTATTTAATGAGAGAAATGCTAGATTACATCTTCACATTAAACCCATTCAACTGTTAACTCTTCTCACGTACAAAGTGCACTCAAAACAAACAGAAGCAAACTGTTCCTGGGGGGGAAATAAGGTTCAGTTTGAATTGATGTTCATAAATTCTCACAAAAGGATCTCTTCTTTTATCTGGGTGGGGTTTTGATGGTTTGTTTGTCTGACTAAGTTTGGGGCTAGTCCTTACAATCAAAGCAAACACCCAGGACCAATATAGTCATTTGAGCTTTGCTGTCAAAATGAATGAAATGAAAGTTCTGTTTGTAGAGGAAAGCTATGTCTTGTTTACACGGAGGAAAAAAACAGTAGAAAGAAATCTTCCCCAGGGAAAGACATTCCCTGTTGATTTATGTCTGCAAGAGTAGAAAAAAAATAACAGATGTGTCTGCTTGGAGGGCAATGTGCAATGCAAAGAAATTTAAGCCACATAAAACTTTATTTTTAGGATGCATTTATGAATTGTAATGTTTGTTTCCATACATAGTTAAGAGAGGGTAAGAAGTAGGAAGTTTATGATTAATTTAGTATGTTTATGACAATGGAAGCATACACACACACACACACACACACACACACACACACACACAGACACCCACTCACATATACCTAGATGTATACTCATATACACACATACATACAAACCCATGCATGCCACAAGATCAGGAACAAAGAGAATTTTCTTTTTATGTAAATGTTTTGCTTTGCAAAGAAGTGATAAATGGACATAAGACAAATAATTATGACTATGTATAGTTAAATGAAATAGACATCATGTCAGGACTAATTTAAGAAACCTGATGTTGTGTGGAGTGAGCTGGGAAGTTGAATGCTCTGCTTAGAAATACACAGAGGTTAATTGACTGTTAAAAGCATGCATTGTTTTATAGGATAAATAGTCTGATCTTCAACTCACTTAATGGTTGCACCTAGGGAATGGTTTTCGTTTCTTCCAATGAAAGTACTAGGATGACAGTGTGTAGCTAGTTTGGGGAATATGCTTTCCCTTTGTGTGACTCTGAATATTTTGTCTAAGACTCTGTGGGATATATGGTAAACTATCCGTTGGTTGTATCTTTGATGCTAGAAGAGTTAGATTAAATAAATCAAGCCATGGTAAAGGAGGCCTCAAGCAGATTGTGTTTATAATTGTCAGCTTTATGCTTACATCTAACTGTTTAATGTAGGCTGGTGTGTTTTCCCCAACATTAATTTAATTCAAATCCACCAAATTTTATGTTTTCAATTTGCATTGGGAAGCAAAAAAGAGAATTGATGGTGATCTGCCCGTTGTACCCTAAGGTGCAGAAAAACTCTGCACTAGGAGAGGAAATTGGCATCTAAAAATCCCTCTGCATATGATCCATTATTGTTCAAGCTTTAGAAAGCAGGATATAGGCAGGTTCTGTCTTGAGAACTAACTACTAATGAGTGTCACATTCGATCTTATGGATTTATTTCCCTCTCTAAATAAGCTATTACGTTTAGAAAAGAAATCTTTAGAAAAAGACTTCTCATATTTTAAAAATCCAAACGCAGGTATAGGCAAGTCATTTGCTTCACATTTTTTCTTAAAAAAGACTTTTTAAAATATAAAATCGATAGTTTAATTATAAAAGGATTAAAAATTTTGAAACCATACTAATCATACTCAAACATTTACTAAACTTGGGGGTTTGAATGATTCTCTTTTGAGATTCAATTTGTATATATTTATGTGTATATCATTCTCCTTCCTTCTGTGTGTGTGTGTGTGTGTGTGTGTGTGTATGTGTGTGTGTGTGTGTGTGTGTGTGTGTTTGTACACATTCTCGTGCACGTGCATATGCTTGTATATGCTTCATGTCTGTGTTTGTCATCATTGGGGAGGAGAAGTTGTCAGATCCCTTTGATCTAGAATATAGTAGCTGTGAGCCACTTCAAAATGGTACTGGGAACCAAACTTAGGTTCTCTAGAATAGCAGTAAACTATGAATTATTGAGTCACTGTTTCATCCTATTTTGTCCAGGGATCTATAGAAATATTTAAAAAAATAAAATTTCATGCAACATACTGAATGGTGCTACTGATTCTGTGTCAACTGAAACCTTCTTCAGTTCTAAAATAATAAACTTATTCAAGTCTTTGCACTCACACTGCCCACCCTGCTAGGGCATAGATAAAGCTTATAACTAGTGAGATTATTTTTCTGATATTCAGAGAATTTATTAAAAGTACTTTCTAGTTGTCTGAATTCATGAAATCACAGCAACATAGCATTTCCTAACTTTTTAGTATAGTTCTAATATGAAGAGTGAATTCCATTTTGCTCCATTAATCTTATAGTTCAGTAATATACTGTATTATTTGATTACTTTAAAATATGAGGTCCACATGAATACTCTGTAAAAAAGTAAACATGCTGACATGAACCCATGACATTGAACTTCTGTTTCAGAAACAACTATTGTTATCTGTAATAGACTCACAGAGTCGTCAAGTTCATAAATGTATAAGACTGATACCCAAGCTTGAACCAGAGATGTTGTCTTCAAGTTCTCTGCCATGGCTTAGTGTCAATTAAATCAAAGACATTCATCAACCCCTGCAATGATTAACTTTGCCTAGGCACACAGTGTGAGTCATAGCTCTGTTATTGTTTGTTCTGACTCTTAGACCTCATAACCCCCATTTTTATATCCGTTGTCTGATTTTCAGTTATTAGAGTGCAGATTGTATTAGGGTAGAATTAGATAACTACAGGTGCAGTTTCTTATTTAAAGCTCAGTGGGGTTTTGCCTTAGTGAAATCATGGTAAACCCTAATAGTTCCAAATAGATGTTATTTGCTAACCTGCATGAGAGCGAAGTGAGTTTTAACAGCAGGTTTTGGCCACAGAATTCCATAGAGGACCACATGAGTTGTGGATGAGGGATTGAGCCCAGATAATCTTGGCTTTGTGGTGCTGCCCAATCTGTAAATGACTTTCTCACTTCTTTCAACCTTCTCTATCCAGCCATTGGCCAGGTTATTCTATTTAAATTACCGTGTCTCAGCTTCTGGTATAATGAGAATGGTAGTCAGCACTGCTCAATTCATTGTTCCTGCAGTGCTCAACTCCATAGGAGCCAAAACATAATGGACCAACATAATGGATGACTGAATTGGAAATAAAAATAAGCTATTTGTTTGAAATTTACCTCCCATTCATTATATACTTGCTAGGGAGGTCTCCCAAGTATCTGTAGGGGAGCCTATTCTGGAAAAGTTATACAATCTATGTTTATGTGCCGAGATTCAAAAACACATGTGATTAAAATAAGATTTCATGGCCTCAATTCTTCCGTCTTCTTTTTTTCTCTCCTGCTTTCTTTATTTTTGAAGCAAAGCCTTGAGGAAATTGACATCATAATCTTATAAAAAATACATCAATAACTCATTCTTTATAAATGTAGAAGCAGGCATATATAGATATATTATAAGCATGAATCATTAATAAATGGAAGTTCCAGTCATTAAGAGTTTTGAACATTTCTCAGATATGTGCCTTGCATGCAACTTTCACAAGGTGACCTTAAAAAAATAAGTGGCTTCTCTATGCATGCATGTGCCCATTATCTAATGATGTAGAGTTAAACATTATCAAAATCTATATTTCCATACATTTCAGAGATGTTTCTTCAAGCATAAGTGCCATTATTTATAGAAAAGGTTTTATTCATATTTCACATGTGACTCATTGAATATATTTTCCTTTACATTTAAGATTATTATTATTACCTGATGGTCAATTAGCATGCTGCAGGATGGATAATTCTCTGCTAGATATAAGAAAGCAGTAGGCTGGTGTAATGTGCTTGCTTTGGAAATGAATGACAACTAAGTTTATGAATCTTAAAAAAATAGGAATGATATATAATAAATTATAGAACATGACTACTGGCAATGCTTAACACTATAGGCTAATAAGTTACAGGATCTTTGTCAAGGACTTAAGGACAGGATGATTTGATAGAAAACTAGATGTGCAAAATATATGAAGACATCTAAACCATGAAATATTGTGCTGTTTTGTCCAGGAATAGAAACCCTAACTAAGACAAATTGGTACCAGCATAGTGGGGTATTCCTGTGACAACCTGACCATGTTTTTGGGAGGACTGTGGAAGGACTTTGGAACTTTAGGCTAGAAGATCAGTGCTAAGAAATCTGTGGGATGTTGTATAGGAGCTTAGAAGATAATGTTGAGAACAGTGCAGAAAATGGAGGTCTGGCTTGTGAAATTTCAGAGGGCAAATTAAAGACTCTTTTCAGGGGCCATTGCTATTTTGGATTGTGAAGATTCTGTGGTTNTGGTTAGCTGTGGCTGAAGAATCAGCTGTGATTAACAAGATACCAGAACTTCTAAAGTGAAAACTTTTCCTTACTGGGATGATTGATGCTGGTTAGCTGGAGCTAAGAAATTAGCGGTGATTAAGAAGAGACCAGCATCGTTGAGGTGAAATCTTCTGGAAAGTGTTTACTGAGAGCACAGAGGCTGTGTTCCAGAGATATTAAAGGTTGTACCTTGTGCTGTGTCTGGACTTGGTNATGTGTAAGAGTTACCCAGGTGGTATTGGTTTTGAAGGCATGAAGGGGTCATGCAGAGCAGCTGAGGCCATGGAAGCACTGTGAGAGGTCATGGAAGGCCATTGGTGAAGGTGCAGCCTCAGTTGCAATTGATGGCCCAGGACTGAAGGTGTCATGCAAAGGAGTTGAGGCTTGGCACCATGAAGAGAGCCTATGAGAGGCTATTGGTGAAGCCTAGTTCCAGTGGAAGACTGCAGCGTTTTGGAGATGCCAGTATCATGAGATGATCACCAAGAACAGCAGCAGCAGTGGAGTGCAGGCAGTTGGAGCCTAGAAGACAAGGTGTGTGCTACAAAGGTCATGGCTGGAGAAGTGACCCAAGCCCTTGGAGGAGACCAGAAGATCATGAGTTTGATCCCAGATATTGGATGGTTGGAGATTGATTTTTGCTTTTGATTGTGACTGTGCCCTGATATTTTTCCCTCTTGAAGGAAGTTTTTTAGTGAAGACCGCTGTTAAGAGACTTTAAATTTTAAAAGATACTGGATATTTTTAAAGGATTGAACTTTAATATACAAGACTGTTTACATCTTGGGGATGAATAAGAAACTAAGGGTTGAGGCTTAATAGTGATGTGTTTGTGTGTCAAGTTGACAAGGGGTCAATTGTACTGGCTAGATTTGTGTCAACTTGACACAGGCTAGAGTTATCACAGAGAAAGGAACTTCAGTTAGGGAAATGCTTCCAGAAGATCCAGCTGTGGGGCATTTTCTCAATTAGTGATCAAGGGGGTGGGGGGGCTTGTGCCTGGGACCATCTCTGGACTGGTAGTCTTGGATTCTATAAAAGAACAGGCTGAGCAAGCCAGGGGAAGCAAGCCAGCAAAGGATATCCCTCCATGGCTTCTGCATCAGCTCCTGCTTTCTGACCTGCTTGAGTTCCAGTCCTGAATCCTTGGTGATGAACAGCAGTATGGATGTGTTAGCTGAATAAACCCTTTCCTCTCCAACTGCTTCTTGGTCGTGATGTTTGTGTAGGAATAGAAACCCTGACTAAGACAAAGGGCTAAGAAGCTTTATATATTTCTTTAATTTTGGAATCAATTTAAATAATATACATTCTTGATAACGAGATAATCTATAAATAACTCAGAAAAACAATAAAATAGTTAAAGAAAAGGAAGAGTTGGTTTAGGAAATTTTATTGCATCTAGATATTCACTTAAAAACTGAAATAATATTCAAATGTTTCAGTTTGCTCATGATATTAGTGGATTAAAACATGAAAGCCAATGTACATGGGGCACTGTTACTAGTTAAACCAAGCAGATTAATTGTATTACATGCAAATGACAATAACAATTAATGAGAAACTGACGATAGGAGAAGCAACAATATGAACCAGCCAATAACCCCAGAACTCCCAGGGACTAAACCACCAACCTGAGAGTACAAAAAGAGGGACTCAAGGCTTCAGTCACATATGTAGCAGAGGATGGCCTTATGAAACATCATTGAGAGGAAAGGCCATTGGCCTTGTGAAGGCCTGATGCCCCAGTTTAGGGGAATGCCAGCACAGGGAAGTGGGAATGGGTGGGATAGTGAGTAGGGGGAGGGAGAATGGGAAAGGAGGATTTTCAGATGGGAAATGAGGAAAGGGGATACAATTTGAAATGTAAATAAAGAAAATATCTAATGAAAATGAAAAAAAGAAAGCTACCATAATTTAGTTTCAAGTCATAAAATACTTACACAGGCACATAGAAAAGATAGAAATTAACACAGGGGGACTGACAACTGGAAACTAGGGCATCATAAAACAAATATTTCTAATGTTAGAACACTGATAAGCTAATTGTCATAGTGATTGATTTCAATGTTTATGTATTTTTACATTATCTTCTTAATATGTTATATAAGTAAAACAAAATGCTGGTTACAATTATCAATTCTGGACTGGACTGTCTTTCAAAAGTGGATGAAATGTAGTATTTAATAAACTATAAAGCCAAAATCTGGCAGGTAATATAAATATATAAAATATAAATTATATATTTTTATTTAATATTTATGTGTGCTTCTTACTGCCACAATATTTACTGTAGAAATTAGAATAAAATGAGGCACTAAAATGTATAATAAGGACATCATTATATTATATTTAAGTTAATTTTTTATATTTTAATCATTAGAATAGTAAGTTTTCCCTTTTGTAAAGATGTCTATTGATTACATGTAGATGTTTTTATGGCATAGGAAAAGTAGTAAAGAATTAGAAATTAAACTACAAGACTATTCTACTAACTAACTATAGTTTTGTTGTATTAATATAAAACTGTGTCTACCAACAGATGGACATTATATATACATCTTGGGTATTCTGAGCTTTTGGCTTAATATCCCCTTAACAGTGAGTATATACCATGTGTGTTCTTTTGTGATGGCGTTACCTCACTCAGGATATTTTAAAATTCCATCCATCTGCCTAAGAACTGTATGAAGCCATTGTTTTGAATAGATTAGTAGTATTCCATTTTGTAAATGTACCACATTTTCTATATCCATTCTTCTGTTGAGGGACATCTGGGTTCTTTCCATCTTCTGACTATTAAAGGGTGCTATAAACATAGTCAAGCATGTGTCCTTGTTGTATGTTGGAGTATATGCTCAGAAGAGGTATAGTTGGGTCCTCAGGTAGGAGTTAGAAAGGACTGAATCAGCTGAAGGAGTTTGCTTTTTTTTTTTTTTTTTTTTATGGCAATGGAAGAAATGGGTTTGAGCCTTGATTTAAAATTCCATCTGTAGAGGGAGAAGTGTGTAGCAGATCTCTCAACATCTCCCGATTTTTTTTTTTTTTTTTTTTAACTACTGTACTACAGGGTTTCTCTGTATAGTCCTGGCTGTCCTGGAACTCACTTTGTAGACCAGGCTGGCCTTGAACACAGAAATGTATAATATTTTTATTGGTCGTTTGTTTATTTACATTTCAAAGGTCATCCCCCCTCCTAGTTTCCCACCCCCCAAATCCATGACTTCATGCCTCTCCCCCTGTTTCCATAAGGGAGTGTGCTCTCCCAACTACTCACCCACTCCTGATATTATTCCCCTATTCTGGGGCATCAGGCCTTCCCAGGACACAGGGCCACCCC
Source organism: Mus pahari (assembly GCF_900095145.1). Classification (NCBI taxonomy): domain Eukaryota; kingdom Metazoa; phylum Chordata; class Mammalia; order Rodentia; family Muridae; genus Mus; species Mus pahari. Next base: position 60,972,148 of record NC_034601.1, on the reverse strand, counting down.
CTCCCATTGATGCCAGACAAGATGATCGATCCTCTACTACCTATATAGCAGGAGTCATGGGTCCCTCCATGTGTATTCTTTGGACTCTGAGTGTCTGGTTGGTTGATATTGTTTTTCCTCCCATGAGGTTGCAAATCTTTTGAGCTCCTTCAGTCTTTCCCCCAACTTCTCTATTGGGGTTCCAGTGTTCAGTTTGATGGTTGGCTGCAATCATCCACATCTACATCTATAAGGCTCTCAGGAGACATCTACACCAGGTTCCTGTCAGCAAATACTTCCAGACATCAGCAAGTGTCTGCATTTGGTGTCTGTATATGGGATGGAATCCCAGGTAGGGCACACCCTGCATAGCCTCTCCTTCAGTCTCTGCTCCACTCCTTGTTCCCGTGTTTCCTTTAGACTAGAAGCAATTCTGTGTTAAATTTTGTGAAGGGTGACTGGCCCCATGCCTCAAATGAGGGCCTTGGCTAACCTCTGAATATGGACTGAACTTCTAAACTTGTAAGCCAGCCTCAATTAAATGTTGTCCTTGGTAATGGTGAGTATGCATAACTGTAAATCCATAAGGCAATAGTAAAAGGCAAAGAAAATGATGGATAGGTGATTCTCATTTAGTTGTGTTTGTGGCAGTGATAAAATGTCTGGATATAAATCAACTCAAAGGATAAAACAGTTATTTTTAACTTAAACTTCCAAGTTTTGTTACATCATTGCCCGAAAATCAAAGTAATAGGAATTTGAGTCAGCTAGTCACATCACAGCTATTGAAAAAGTTCACAGGTCCTACCACTCAACAGATTTTCTTTACTCCTGAAGATTAGGATCCACATGCAGAATTCTGCTGCCCATGGTGGGCTGAATCTACCCAATTCAATTAAAGTAATCAAGATAATTGTCCACAAGCAGGGCAGCAGACAAATCTGATCTAGATACTTCGTCATTAAGTCTTCCTTCCTGGCTAATTCCAGGTTATGTCAAATTGTCAACGAAAATAATCACAGTTATTAAGATGAAAATTATCTAAGAATGTATTTAAAGACCTGTATTAATCCATATTTTATTGGGGATTTGTAAGAATTATGCTAATTTTCTGGGGGGAATACTGCTAAATTATTTCTACAGAATAGAAAATTTCTAAGACATGAAAATTTTATGACTTTAGTATTAGTGAGTATTTAACTACCGTTATACTTATATTTTTAAAAAGTAGTTAGCTTATAGATACATACATTTCAGATCTTATTTCATGAGTATAATGTTAATTTTAGATGGCTTTATAGATTTTATTTTCTTCTATGAATCATAGTATAGCCCTAATGTTACAATAGAGATACTTAACGTCTTGGCAGTAACAGATCACTTAATTTTACATAAGACAATGAAACAAGAAGGAAATTGTAAATGATGCAGTAAATATAGCTGTCTTCATCTAGTGAGGTCATAGATCATATATATATATATATATATATATATATATTATATCATATAACATATATCAAGCATTATTCACTATATATTATATATCATATATTATATATCCAGTATTACAAATTATATTTCATATATAATTATATATTACATGCTATATGTTATCATATCATATAGCCTATAGTGTATAGCTTAGATCGTATATCCTATATCATGTATAATTTTTGTGTGTGTGTGTGTGTGTTCTTAACAATAACTCCTTACCTCAACACTCAGGTATGTATTTTAAAGATGAGAGAGAAAGATTGTTAGAGACATATATTGTGCATAACTCCAAGGAAAGAGTATCATCCACACACAACAGTTCTGAAACACATATGAACTCAAAGAGGCTGTGTCAGTATGCATGAGCCCTGAATAGTACAAACTAGAAGAAATTCCAAAACTGATAAGGGAAGTGGACAGAAAGTCACACTCCAAATCAGGTGTTCTTTGTCCTGATATCTGATGGAAAAGGGAAAATCAATTTCATTAAGGGAATGTCAGTGTATCAACCACACTTCAGGACAGGCTTCATGCTCAGGAGTAGTTGTCCAAAATGAAAGGGATTTTGTGTTTGGCTCTTTGTTAATTTTGTTTCTTTTTTGTCTTGTACTGTTTTCAGTTTGTTATAATCTTCAGTTCTCTTTTAGAAAAAGGGGATCAAAGTGAGAGAGAGAGAGAAAGAGAGAGAGAGGGAGAAAGAGAGATATAACATGAAGTTGGATCGGTATTGAATAAGTTGGGCAGGGTCAGAGAGAAGGGGAAATAAAAATCACAAAGTCCATATAAAATAAATTACATAAAATACTAATTTTTTAAAATAATATTTACCTAAAACTTATTAAGAAATATGGGTACAAGTATTTAAAACACCTGCTACTTAAAATGATATTGATTTTATATTATTATATATACAAAATGAGAATTCGTGAAAGATGCTAGTAGAACAATTCTGAAATTCAATTTACATTTGTGATCCTCTTTCCTGTGGGCAATGGTGACCTGCTAAATATGGGTTGCTCCTAGCATAGTAATTAATTCTGTTAAAACTATGAAAAGAAGTTCTTTCATGAACTTAAGTTATTATAAATAACTGTGGATATTATATGTAAAGAGTATAGATCTTTTACCTGGTATAAGTAGAGGGTTGTATCTTAGTTCCCAATGAGGTACTACAATAAAATCATCAAAGGGAAGGTTATATTCTTTAAGAGATATAATTTCTGCTCTTAAAAGTAATCTTTCTTTATAGCAGGATTTCTTGTTTGGAGAAGCAGATGAATAATGAATAGAGACTTATTGACCTTATTATACCTTTTGACTTACCTTAGGCTACCTCCCAGCTAGCTCTTCTAACTTAATTAACCCAACTCTTCCACATCCCAACACGTCACCCATTATCTTTCTTTCCCCCAGTAAATCTGACCTCCTCAACATCCAATAGCAAGTCTCTTTACCTCTCTTCCCCCAGAGACCCTCTCTCAGGCATGGAAGTCCTGCCTTCCATTCATGTCTACCTATAGGCCATCAGCTCTCTTTTCAGCCAATCAGTAAGTGAGAAAGTTGTGTGCTTACAAAATAATGAAGCACATGATAGTCCACAAGAATAACTCTACCAGAATCCAGCCATTACTCACCTCTATGTTGATACAGAATTAATAATTGAATAATATAGAAAAAACCTTCACATAAAGTACAAAATTTTGCTCCAACATTTCTTCAATTTCTTGTTGAAATGTAAATAAATAGCAGTCACCCATTCCTATGCATAATAATTTACATAATACATATATAATGTTTAGGATTTCCAGGGTAAATACCTCATGAACTTATATACTGGCAAGCAATTAGCCACTACAACTCTCTAAAGAAAATTTGCAAGTTTTAGTATTAAAACTAATAATATCCCTCTTCTAGGTATATTTACTTAAAAGCTTCAAGTGAAAATTTGATGTCTCTCAAGTTTTGAAATCTAAGCAAACATATAATGCAATGATACATTTGGAGTACCTACAGTATATCCATTCTAGGTGTGTATCTGAGATGGCATATATTTTATAAAGATAAATAAATAGAAACTAACACTGGAAAGAAGGATTTATTGGTGAATGTGCTTTAAATTTTAAAATGTGCTACAAAGAAAATACTGAGTAATTTCTCAAAATATAGTAATTTATTATGAAAAAATGATAAGACACAAAGGAAATGATAAAAAAGAAAATAGAAGAAATCTCATCAACTGAAAAACTAAAATTTCAAGGTATTCAGTCATAAAAGAACCCACATGGTATGTACTCACTGATAAGTGGGTATTAGACAAAAAGCTTGGAATACCCATGATAAAACTCAAAGACCATTTGAAGCCCATGAGAAGGAAGACCAAAGTGTAGATGCTTCACTCCTATTAGAAGGGGGAATAAAATACAGGAGTTTGAGGGTGGGAGGGAGTTAGGAGGAAGAGAGGAGGGGAGGTGAAAAGGGGGGACAGAATCAGGTATGGGAGGAGATAGGGATGATATATAGAGAGTTATGGAATTGAACAGAGGTGTGTAGCAATGGAGGATGGGTAACTGGGTGTAGCCACCAGAAAGTCCCATGTGCCAGCAAAGCAAAAGGTCCCCATGATCCAACAGGGTTGGCATTAGCTGAAATACCCAACAAAGGGGAGAGAGAACCTGTAGAGACCATATCCAAGGCTAAGTAAGGCCCCTGGTTGAGGGATAGGACAACCCACTCACTTCCAAATTTTTAACCCAGGACTTCTCCTATCTAAAGGAAATAAGGGGACAAAGTATGGATCAGAAACTGAAGGGAAGGCCACCCAGAGGCCACCCCTCCTCAGAATCCATCCCATATACAGATTTCAAACCCAAACACTATTGCTGATGCCAAGAATTGCTTACTGACAGGAGCCAGATATAGCTGTCTCCTGAGAGGTTCTGCCTGAGTCTGACAAATACAGAGGTGGATGCTGGCAGCCAAACATTGGACTGAGCATGGGGATCCCAGTGGAGGAGTTAGGGAAAGGTCTGAAAGGATTGAAGGAGTTCAAAGCCAATAGAACAACAATATCAACCAACCAGACCCCTCCAGAGCTCTCAGGGTTTAAACCACTAACAAAAGTGTACACATGGAGGGACCCATGGATCCAGCTGCATATGTAGCAGAGGATAGCCTTATCTTGCATCAATGGGAGGGGAGCCCTTTGGTTCTATGAAGGTTTGATGCCCCAGTGTAGGGGAATGCCAAGGCGGTAAGGTGGCTGTGGGTGGGTGGGTAAGCACAATCATAGAAGCTAGGGGAAGGAGGATGGCAAAGGGCCTATGTAGAGGGGAAACTGACAAAGGAGATAACCTTTCAAATGTAAATAAATGAAATATTCAATAAAAAACCCTAAAATTTCTCTAAAAAGATAATAGATCAAGAACAAATATTGTAGAAATCAATAAAATAAATTTTGACAGAATAAAACAATGATCACAATTCAGAGTTCAGGTTATTTATAAACACATATTTGTAGAGAATATAAAATTACATGTTAAGCTGTAATAAAGATTAACAAATTTTGACATAATTTAGAGATATTTCAGAGAGACAATCCTTGTGCTTTAAGCACAAGTAAATATTTACCAAGAAGGTCAACTTTAAAACACTCTTCTGAAAAGAATTGAAATATTCATAGAAATTAATTACTTAATATAAAGGGGGGAAATACCATCAGAAAAGAATATTTCATAACCTCTTTAAGTGGAGAATACAAGACAGATTGCTACAACAAAGAATATAATAATCTATATATGAAATAGATTTATGTTTTGAAAATTATTTCTATTCAACACTTTAAATTTAAGTGTTAACTGGTATAGAATTCAGTGAATAGCCAGAAAAGCTAGATTAAATCTGTATTTATTTTATTGGGAATTGTTTCTTTTCTCTTACAGTATAGCCCTACATAGTTTCCTAAAGAAGTCTTAAAGAAGTAGTTGGCCTTCTTTAAGGCCAAAAAAAAAAAAGCTTGGAAAAACTGGAGACAGAAACCAAGAAATTCTACTTTTTCATGATTTTTTCCAGTCTAAAACCCAACTCATGTAATGAAAACTTATCTCCACCCAACACCAAAGAGCAACTGCAAAAGACAAAAATTGGACACATTTTTCTCCAATTATGTATGACTTTTATTGTCTGCATTAGATTTTTATTAATTATTGTTCCAACAATAGATATTAAAATATATCTAAAACACACATCAAGAGATATAAATCCCCTCTATAATTTATATTTTATTCTCCTTTTATGATTGGCTCTTGGAGGCTTACTGCCTCTGTCTGCTAACCTAGGCCTAATTTTAGAAGCTTCTAGCCTGTATCTCCTCCCACGGGTATTCGGTTTCCCCTTTTAAGGATTACCAAAGTATCCATACTTTGGTCATCCTTCCTCTTCATGTGGTCTGTGCATTGTATCTTGGGTATTCTGAGCTTCTGGGTGAATATCCACTTATCAGTGAGTGAATATCATGTGTGTTCTTTTGTTGTTGGGTTACCTCACTCAGGATGATATTTTCTAGTTCTATCCATTTGCCTAAGAATTTCATAAACTCATTGTTTTTTACTAGCTGAGTAGTACTCCATTGTGTAAATGCACCAAATATCTGGCTTCTTTCCAGCTTCTGGCCATTATAGATAATTCTGCTATGAACATAGTGAAGCATGTGTCCTTTTATTACAAGTTGGAGCATCTTCTGTGTATATGCATAAGGAAGGGGATAACAATTGAAATTTAAATAAAGAAAATATCTAATAAAAAAAGAGAACCTTCTAGCCTCTTTACTATGTCATCTAGACTTATAAGGTTTTCAACCTCTGTGACTTACTGCTAAATGAGCTCACCCTTTCTAGTTCTTTCTGAACTCTGGCTGACTGATTTAACTCAGCAGTTCTGGCTCAAAGTCCTCTCCAAGCTAACTGATTCAATCTGGCTTTTCTCAGCATCTTCTGAATTGCTCTGCTTGGCCTCAAAATAACTCTTTCAATTTGTTCTAATCTTCAAGCTCTTTCTCATTTTTGTGGCTCATTCTGACTTCACATGTGTCTAGCTAGCTGTCTCTTCAACCTATCTCTGCAAAACCTCCAGTACTGCCCTCTTCCTGTTTTTCTCTCTGTGATGTTCTCTCTTAAGTAGCCTCTTTTTCTTTTCTCTTTCCTTGAGAGTTGGACATACCAAATTCTGCTAAATCTTTCTTGGATTCATCACTTTGTCTGCTACTCAATTAGACATCATTTTCAAATATGGGTGCTCTCTTCTACAAACCAACTCTCCTTCATTGTTTGTAATTAAAGGTATGTACCAAGGAACTGTGCACATTCCAACCAGAAGGATCAAAGGTTTGTGCTAAGGCTGATTATACCACAACTAGGAACTTTTTTTTTTTTTAAGTAAAAAACACAATCTTGGGGCTCAGAGTGATCAAATATCCTCCAGCAGTCCTCAAAGATGAGAAGTTAAAAGCCAGACGGGATCAAATTTCCTTGAATTAGTTAGACTTATATTTTTTTTCAAAATTTCAGACACAGGTACTGTATTTAGATAAATTTCTAGCTTGTTCCTCCATGTATAAGTTCTCCCATCTCTCCATATAGTCTACTTTTAAATTCGTGACCTCTTTTTAAATTATTCATTATTGTTATTATTAAAGCCTAGGTAAATATTAAAGCCCATGTACTGTTACCTGTCTAACCTGCCATTTTTTGCTGTTATTAATATTATAAGGACATTTTTACATATGCTGTTACTGCTGTTGCTATGATGTTTTGTACTTTGGTGTTCTTGGAAACCAATCCCAACAGAAGTCAGTTAGAATTGCTTCGTATAGTTAGTCAACAATAAGTTTAGAACGAAACCAACTACATAACAGCACTTCTGGCACCTGTGTATAAACTTATATTGTATTTGCTTTTATAATCTGCCTCTGGAATGGGCCCCATCATAAGAGAGATGTCTATACCAATATAAGAAAATATTTTCAATGAAACTTCCATTTTGATTATGAGATAAGTAAAGTTTAAGTTCAAAAGACTTTCCTGGTAACTTATATTCTACTTGGCAGAGACATTTGTGTGGTTAAATGGTAAGACATGAATGTTAAACAGAACAAGGACCATCCTTATTTATAACTTAAGACATGAATGCTAGCTAAAAAAAGTCACCAACTAAAGTTGAAAACCCCAGAGAATGGGAGCAGGACAATGTACAACAAAGACGTGTTCCTAAGGAAATCCCTATCCCTAAATCCTGATTGGTGGAACACCTTGGCACAGATTTTTGTGGATTTTAGGCTTAAAAATCCCTGTGTCATCTCAACACAAGGTCACAGTTCAGCTCCTGAGTCTGGACTATAGCTCTAATAGAGAAGTCCCTAGCATATGCTCAATAAACTATCCCCATCTGACTGAGATCAGTGTATAAGTGTATAAGAACCCAAGAGTTTTGTGTGTATGTGTGTGTGTGTGTGTGTGTGTGTGTGNGNGAGAGAGAGAGAGAGAGAGAGAGAGAGAGAGAGAGAGAGAGAGAGAGAGAGACTTTATATATTGGATACAACTTGCTGAGTTGTTCTCATATGCATGTATTTAAGCATGATACCTTGGGATTGTACAACATACCAGGGGGCTTGTCACAATTCATGAACTCACCAGCCATAGGATGTGAGGCTAAATTTACAGTACTAGATAATAATTCTTTCATTGGGAAAGCCAATTAGATACCTGGTGGCTTGCTGAAATTGTAAGTACTATTATTAAATCCTTGTGAATATCTTACACTCTTAGACACTGTTGTGGTTTGTAAGCCTTAGAGCTGGATAGGACCCCTGGTTGCTTTTCATCTTTGGCAGCTGGAAAACATCAGACACAGTGAAACCGATTCACCATAGGGGAAGTTTTATGGTCAGTTCCATCTCAATTCCCACAGGTCTGTGCCAGAAGTATGCTGTGTCTTCAACAATAGATCATTGGAGAAAGGGAAAATATCCAAATATAAGTATATGAAATTATGACTGTCTGATATTGGACAAGATTACTAAAAATATTAAGTGAGATAAATAAACAAAAACATCTCAGGTTCTTTAAGAAATGATTTTGCAATAGCTGGGTGTCCACTTGTAAATGAATGAATATAGCCTCATATATCTTCCCCTGAACACAAATCAACTTCAAATGGATGAAATACATAAATGTGGATTTTAAAACATTGACACTTTTAGGTGGAGACAAAACCCATATTTTATAGAAGATAATATGTTGTATTTTTTTTCTAGTTTTCTTTCTTAATAGCATTCCATTTGTGCTGGAACTAAGGCCAGCAATTGACAACATAAAATCAGAAAAAGAACTATCAAGAAATAAAGTAAAAATCATTAAATGGACTAGGGATCTGAGCAGAGTTCTTGAAATTAATTAACATTAGAAATTTCTTAGATCTGGGAGTGCTGTTTGACACCATCATTCCTGGCACCAAGAAGGCAGAAGTAGGTGAATCTTCATGAGTTGGAATCTAAACTGGTCTAGTCAACATAGGGAATTCCAGGAAAATCAGAGTTATGTCATGAGACCTTGCTTCAAACAAAACAAAACAAAACAAAACAAAACAAAACAAAACAAAAAGTACAAAGTATGTTCAACATTCTTAATAATGATAGAAATAATTTTTAAAACCTAGTTTAAGATTTTATTTTAAAGATAATATTTTATCTTATACTAAAATAGCTAAGTTTAATATAGCTAAAACTAAAAACTAATAAATGAATATGAATAAGTTTAAAAAATAATAACCAAATGCAAATGTTTGCCAGTCTAGCTGTATATGTAGCAGCGATATCCTAGTCGGTCATCAATGGGAAGAGAGGCCCATGGTGCTGTGAAGGTTCTATGCCTCAGTATAGAGGAATGTCAGGGCCAGGAAGCTGGAGAGGGTGGGATGGTGAGCAGGGGGAGGGGAAAGGGTTAAGTGGTTTTTGGAGCGGAATCCAGGAAAGAGGATAACATTTGAAATGTAAATAAATAAAATATCAAATAAAAATTGAATAATAATAATAATTATTATAATAATAAATGCTTGCCAAGTTGCAGAAAAGGGGAAAACCCAGTCATTGCAAACTTGGTGTAGCTATTGTCGAAATGAGTGTAGAGAAATCTCAGAAAGCTAAGAGTAGATTTATCATATCACTCACTTTCTTCACATGTGCAATAACCATTAGAAAATAACAGGATTGTGGAGATTACAGAAAATGACCGTAACAAATAAAATAATACACCCCAATAAATTATCCAAATAAAAGGATATTTTTGAAACAATATCATTAATCCAATGATAAACAAGTTAATAATTGAGAAAAGTTTTTTAAAAAATATAACTCATGATAAATATGAATAGTTAAAAATAAAATATAACTTAAGTATTCTGATAAAAGGAGAAGTCAATGAACATAAATGAACATATCCTGGTTGGAAGGGAAAGAAAAGAAAATATTGTATATTAATTAATTATTGTATTAGTATATTACTCAGTAATCTGTTCAGGGTATTTATTTAAAGTAAATAAAATTACCAGGAAGCACAGATACCTACTGTCCCATGTTTAAGACATAGCTAGCTATTTATTGTAGCTAAAAATGGAGCCTTGTAAATGTTGATAAATAGATTATAAAATTGGCATTCATATAAAGAATCTATCCTCCAGTAAAATTCTCAGACATATAAAAATATCTGTTCTCCAGGAGATAAAATAATCATTGACTTTAAAGAGAGATAGTTATTTTTACACAGAAAAATTCATAGAAATGATTAAGGAAACAACTAAATTACAAAATTCTAAATAGACCCTGCCTTAAGTTGGGAATAACAAAGAGAAAAATGCATAAAGAACAAGGCCTTGCAATGATATTAAAGTTCATGTTGTTGAAAATTTGTGGAAAGAAGACATAACACACTTGAATAAGAACAGAGGTCTTCAGCTCAATTAAAGAACAGGGAACTTTTAACGGCATTCACTTGGGCTCTAGTGAAGACAAAAAAAAAATATAATTAGATAAATGTCTAATTTTACAGCTTTCGAACAGAAAAGAAATAAATGATAGGTGAAGAGACAATGCAGTATTCACTATCCATGCAGCTGGCAAGGTGTAATTGTATAGAACCAATGAATCAAACAAGTCAATAGGAAAACAATTGCTCAATTTAGATAAAGGGTGAATGCTCTGAAGAGATATTCATTAAAACAAGCAAGCAAACAAACAAACAAACAAACAAAATACATTTTAAAAGGAGGAGTAGTAACAGATATAAATATTTGGAAACAGTAATTAACAAGGAACAAAATAGAAATTATATCACACAACAAAGAAGGGATATCCTATCATACTTTTTTTGCATGCTTGATATCAAAAATAACAATGATATCAAGTGTTTAGAGGATATAAAGAATGAGAAATTCCATCTCCAGTGGATACTAATGAAAATTAGAATAGTTTCTCTGGAAAACTATGAAGAATCTATGAAGCAAGCCTAAAAATAAAACTTTCATAAAATTCATCAATTGCTTTTCTGGGCACATACCCAAAGAACTTGAAACCACTATACTGTGAAGATAATTGCACTTTTATCTAAATTCATTTCAGCTTTATTCACCACAGCCATGATGCCAAATCAATGGGAATGTCCATCAATGTATAATGGAGAAAATATTACCCATACACATAATTAAATATTAATCAGTCTAAAAGAAGGGTATCGCTTTATTTTAAAATTATGGTTGAGTCCTGACTAAAATATGCTAACAGGAATAAATTTCACAACAAAATAGATTCAATGCTTATGTAATCTAAAATTTGTAGAAGTAGAAGGTAGAATGACCTTTCTCAAAATAGGAGTGAGAAACAAAGGTTGTTTCTCATCAATGGTCAAAAATTATAGTTTCAAGCATAGCCTAGGCTATCAATAAAAAAAAAAAGAGTTCAGATTGAATTTGAATAATCACTAAATGTTTTCATCTGCTTTGCTTTTCAGTTCTTGACTATATACAGTAAAAAAAAAGGAATTTATTCTGAAGATATATCAGCATTGGAAATTGTTGTTAATTGAAAATATTGATTGCTGATAATGATCTAAAATTAAAATCATATCAAACTAATGAAAAGGCTTCTGAAGTTCAGAATCGATGTGTATTCCAGTATTAGAGTGAATCTTAGTGAACATTTTCATAGCAATTATGTGTGCATAAAATCTAAGTTGTTTTCAGCCTACTTGGACCAAGGAAAAGATAACAAGAACTCCAGCAATGAAATATACAGACATTATAACACTGGATCTACATTGCATGATATAAAAAAAAATACATCTTTTAACCAATATTATTTTTATATCCCCCAAAAAAATACAAGATAAAAGAATTTGAAGGTATTTTTAAACAGAAGGTTTTGAACTTTTTATTTTTACTTTTATCTTATATATAAAATAAATAAAATTCATTTATTTTATTTTTCTAATGTACTTTTATCTATTGTTTACAAAACCCTTTGCATTGCTCCCCAAACTTATAAACAATAATGAGTGAAACCCAAGAGAGAAAACTAATCTATACTTTCGAGATTAGATCTTAGGTCATATTTGAAGACCATACTTTGTTTTATTCTTTAATTGAAAAAAAGTCTCATATGAGAGATCCTGATTATGGTTTCTTCTCCAAATTCTCCAAGCTCCTACTGACCTCACCTCCAATTTGGTTCCATTCTTTTTCTGTCTCTCTTATAAAAAAAGAGAATCTTAAGGGATAATAATAAAATATAAACTATATTAATACAAAACAGAAACTAACAAATCCATTTTGTGATAGTGAACCAAACAAACAAAGGAAGAAGAAGAAGAAGAAGAAGAAGAAGAAGAAGAA
>NC_034601.1:60945471-60959468 GCF_900095145.1 Mus pahari | reverse complement strand
AGGCATAAGAGACCCACTGTTCATAAACTCAGGAATCCCATAAAAGTACTAAGTTAGAAGCCATAATATATATAATGAACATTGTATAGACAAGCGCAGGCCCTGGGAATGCTACTTCAGTCTCTCTCAGTTCATGTGAGCTTTGCTCAGCTGATTTGGATGGCCTTGTTTTCTTAGTGTTTTTTCCTCCTGGTTTATATGCTCCTTCTGCTTCCCTTTCCACTGGGTTCCCTGAGCCCTGAGGGGAAGGATTTGAGATTCATGTGTTACTTATGGTTGAGAGTTCCAAGGTCTCTCATTTTCTACATAATGTGTGGCTGTGGGACTCTATGTTCGTTCCTATATGCTAAAGGAAAAAAGAAGTTAACATTTCCATCTATAGTAATTTTTTTCATAAAAAACAAAATAAAGAAAATGATAAAATGGAAAGAAATGATTGAAAGAAATTTTCTAAACGTGTTTTTATATTTTAATAAATATTTCTTCTCAGGGATGCAGATATGGTTCAACAAATGGAAATCCATCAACATAATCCACTATATAAACAAACTCAAAGAAAAAAACCCACATGATCATCTCATTAGATACTGAGAAAGCATTTGACAACACTAATCACCCCTTCATTGTAAAAGTCTTTGATAGATTAGGAACTCGAGGCCCATACCTAAACATAGTAAAAATCAATCTACCGCAAACAAGTAGCTAACACCAAAATAAATGGAGAGAAGCTTGAAGCAATCCCACTAAAATCAGGGACTAGACAAGGCTGCCCACTGTCTCTACCTATCCAAAATAATACTTGAAGTCCTAGCCAGAACAATTAGACAACAAAAGAAGGTCAAAGGAATACATATTGGAAAGGAAGAAGTCAAAATATCACTATTTGCAGATGATATGATAGTATACTTAAATGACCCCAAAAATTCCAACAGAAAAGCCTTATTCATAATAGCCAGAAGCTGGAAAGAACCCAGATGTCCTTCAATAGAGGAATGGATAGAGAAAACGTGGCACGTTTGCACAATGGAATACTACTCAGCTACTAAAAACAATGACTTCATAAAATTCTTAGGCAAATGGATGGAACAAGAAAATAGCATCCTAAGTGAGGTAACCCATTCAGAAAAGAACACACATGGTATGCACTCATTGTTAAGTGGATATTAGCCCAAAAGCTAGGAATAGCCAAAATACAAGTGACAGACCACATGAAACTCAAGAAGAAGGAAGACCAAAGTGTGGATGCTTTGGTCCTTCATAGAAGGGGGAACAAAATACTCATACTCACAGGAGGAAATACAGAAACAAAATGTGAAGTAGAGACTAAAGAAAAGACCATCCAGACACTGCCTCACCTGGGGATATGTCACATATCACCAATCACAGACACTAATTGTAGATGCCAAGAATTGCATGCTGACAAGAGCCTGATATAGCTGTCTCCTGAGAGGCTCTACCAGGGCCTGACAAATACAGAGGCAGATGCTTGCAGCAAACCATTTGACTAAACAAGGGGACTCCAATTGAGGATTTAGGGAAAAGACTGAAAGAGTTGAAGGTGTTTGAAACCCTTTAGGAAGAAAAACAATAAAAATCAACCAGACTCCTCAGAGCTCCCAGTGACTAAACCACCAATCAAAGAGTACATGTGGGGTGACCCATGGCTCTAGCCACATATGTAGTAGAGGATGGCCTTGTTGGGCATCAATGAGAGGAGAGGCACTTAGTCCTAAGAAGACTCGATGTCCTACTGTAGTGGAATACCAGGGAGGATAGGTGGGAGTGGGGGAGTGGGGAGCACCCTCATGGAAGCAGAGGGAGTGGGAATGTGATAGGGGGTGTATGGAGGGGAAACTGAGAAAGGGGATAACCTTTGAAATGTAAATAAAGAAAAGGTCTAATAAAAGAAAAAGAAGAAAAGGAAAAAGGAAAAGGGAAAGAAAAAGAAACAAGAAACAAGAAAAGAAAATGTCATCCTGAGTCGGGCGTGGTGGCACACACCTTTAATCCCAGCACTTGGGAGGCAGAGGCAGGTGGATTTCTGAGTTCGAGGCTAGCCTGATCTACAGAGTGAGTTCCAGGACAGCCAGGGCTACACAGAGAAACCCTGTTTCGAAACCCACCCCCCAAATAAACAAAAACAAACAAACAAAAAAAATGTCATCCTGAATGGGGTAATGCAGACTCAAAAGAGGATCCTAGCACATCTGTCCTCTGAGAGGCCCAACCAGCAACTGACTGAAACACATGCAGATCCTTATAACCAACCATTGGACTGAAATAGGGACCCCTATTGTTGAATTAGGGGAAGGCTTGAAGAAGCAGAAGTAAAAGGCAACCCCATAGGAAGACCAGCAGTCCCAACTAACCAGGACCCCTGGGAGCTCCAGGAGACTGAGTTAAGAACTAGACAGCATAACATGAGCTGGTCTGAGGTCCCAGACACATATATAGTAGAGGAGTGCCTTCTCTGGTCTCAGTGGGAGAAGATGCTCCTAATCCTCCTTGAAATACATGAGACTCCAGGGAGGCAGGAGGCATAGTGGTGGAGCAGCATCCTCTTGGAGACAGAGGGGAGGAGGAATGGGATGAGGAACTATGGGAGGGTGAAATCTGTAGGAGGAGGTTAAGGTTGAATTGTATATAAATAAATAAAATAAAATAGAATAAAAAAGCCAAAAAATTTCTTCTCATATAATTTTACAAAAAATATAAATGTGAACTCTCCTTAATGTTAAAATTAAGCAGAATATCAATAATAGGGATGAAAATAGATAAATAAAGGAACTTATTTCTGTCATCACTAGCTATAGAATCTTAAATAATATATTGTGAAATGAAATCCAATGAATCACTTAAATAGTATTTGTGATTAAATAAATTAATAAAGGTAGAGAGAATATAATTGCATTAATTATATCAATAGAAATACAATTAAAATTGCATGCTGTTCAAATCTCAATTTCTATTTTTTAAATTCTTCTTTTTTAAATTTTAAATTTCTTGAAAAACACTAAAAAATAAACTAAAACATTTAAAGCTGGCAAGACATTACTCTTTTTCATGGATATTCATTTTACAGAAATAACTTACAAGTAAAAATCATGGCCAATAAATTGATATTTCCTGTTCATTCTTCTGTATTTATTCTAAACACAGATTGTAGAAGCATTTTTCTATAAATTATGCTTTTCAAAGTGTTTCTCATTTTTTCTTTTTTTTATTAGATATTTTCTTTTGTTGAAATATTATCCCCTTTCCTGGTTTCCCTTCCAAAAACCCCCCCCTCTCCCCGCCCCCCACTCACTTACAAATTTACTACTTACATATTTTATTTAGTTTTAGAATTATACTAAATTTATTTAGCATATTTGTACAGAAAGGGCTCGTATAGATTAAAGGACAATGGGGGGTGTCAGATTTCTCCTTCTACCATGTGTTTTCTGGGAGACTCAGGCTTGATCATGATTGGCAGCAAGTAATTTATTCTCTGAGTTGTCTTTCTAGACCAAACACCTTTTATAATAATTTATACTATCCTATTTTATTAAATTAAATTATTATATAGTATTCTATGATGGTTTCTATGTATTCACAGATATATCAGAATGCATGTAATATACTGGTGTATACAGCAACACTGGAGGCAAGGAAGATCTGTTTTATATGTTTTACATACATTTTTAATAATATGATACTTAAATTTTACTTTTATAACTACAACTAAATGATATAAGAATGTACTAATTGAAAATAGAGGGTGTTGTTAATTAATTAACACTTTTTCATCCATTTCACATCTTCAATAAATGTGTAATTCTAAGCATGTGGCTAGATTATTTAATTATAAAATAAGTGGCAATGTAGCAAATATTCTTAAATACATATTCTGCATTGTAAAAAGATCCATGGGTTGAAACAACCAGGAATCAGAACGAGGCTGTACAAAGGATTCACTAGATATGTTCAATGACATAATATATATTTTGAAAAAAGATTGATTTTGTATATATACATTTCTACATTTTTGTATCAAATAACTATGGTTATAACTCATGATTGGGCAGGAGATCCTCACCCTCATGGTCATGTTTTGACTTATACATACTTTCTCATAAGACATTGTTATTTTTATTTGAGAGGGATGTTATTGAATACCAATATTGTAGTTCTTTGGTTAACATTCAGTAATTATTATTATACTTTTGTTTTCTTGGGAATCAGGAACACTTTTATGGGTAACATAAAAAAATGACATCAGATATCATGTAAAATTTTATTACCTTTGCCAAACGAACAATGTACTAAACACATATAAGTATTTGTTATTGTTAAATTAACACAATAATAACTGTGATAAAATATTTCTTTTAGTTACTAGTTTTTCACATCTCTCATCTTTTAAGCAATGTAATCATGGTTAAAGCTCAGACCAAAGATTATTTTTCATGAAAAATTATTAAAATTAAATTATTAACCTGGAGATATGCTCTTACAATCTGTTCTGCGTAAGTCTCTGACCTGGATGACAACACAAGGCTGATACTCTATACAGATATACTTATAGGAACTGAAATATCTTCATTTAAAATACAACCACTCTGGAAAACAGTCTGGTAGTTCCTCAGAAAATTAGACATAGTACTACCGGAAGTTCCAGCAATTCCTCTCCTGGGCATATACCCAGAAGACATTCCAACTTGTAATAAGGACACATGTTCCACTATTTTCATAGAAGCCTTATTTATAATAGCCAGAAGCTGGGAAGAACCCAGATGTCCATCAACAGAGGAATGGATACAGAAAAATGTGGTACATTTACACAATGGAGTACTACTNAGCTATTAAAAACAATGAATTTATGAAATTCTTGGGCAAATGGATGGAACTAGAAAATATCATCATTAACTAAGGATGAGAAAAAAATGAAATTTTCTATTTCAAAGAGAAATAATTCATGATTGTTCTTATTATTTGTAAAGTACTGACATAATATATTCTGAAACAGAATATTAAATTTTAAACTTATTAATGAAAAAATAAAAAATGTCCTCACCGAAAAAAATGCTTTTTATTTAAATGACATCAACTTTTTCTGTGTAATAAAACAATAAATATCACAAAGCAAGTATGGGGACATGATTTCAGATTTCTCACTCCCTCTTTCATGCCAGTGGAGATGATAGCTTACTTGCTTGGAGAGCAGAGGATGGATAACCACAGAGCCATCTGGACTGTTAGACTGGCATGAAGGTAGTGTATAATGTAACTAAAATAATATGTCCCAATGGGTAGAAAGAGATATAATGCGAGGGAGAACACAGTGAAACCATTGAACTGGACCATTCCATTAGGAAAAAGAAAGGTTTATTGGCGACAAAATTCCAAGGATATTTCCCAGGGGACAGATAAAGAAGATGGTGAAAAAGAAACACAGGGAGTAGACCAGTAACCAAGGTGTGTACAGGGAGGGATCCATAGCTCCACATACATAGGCAGCATAGGATGGCCTTGTCTGAAATAAATGGGAGGGGAGGCCCTTGGTTCTGTGGAGGTTTGATGCCTCAGCATAAGGGTATGCTGGAATTTTGGGGCAGGAGTGGGTGGGTGGGTGAGGGAGCACCCCCATAGAAGCAAAGGGGATAAGGGAGATGGCAGATGTGGAATGTGAGATTGGGGAGGGGTAACTGAGAAGCAGGATATCTTTGAGATGTAAAGGAATGGAATGATTAATAAATAAATAAGAAAATAAAGAAATCAGATTTCATATAATGGTCAGGGGGGCAGGTTTTGAGCAGATATAGGCTATTTGAATGTAGGGAACTAAATCATTTTCATCTGTAAAAATGTAACAGTTTATAAGTGTAAGGTAACGGAAAAAGAAAGGAACATTTGGAAGCAGAAATGGAAAAAGAGAACCACATTATTTTTTTCTTTGGATACAACAAGGTACTGAGAATTTTGCAACATCATACACCAACATTTGCCATTTCCTTCTATCAAGGGTCAGGGGTCAAGCATCTTTTATCTGAAAGATGAATATTTTCTAGAAAATATTCACACCCACAGAATGACCTAGCCAGACCTTCTTTGCATTGTTAACAATAATAAATTATAAATATTAATGGGCTTCAATGTGAAATTGCATATATACATATAATGAAGATAAATTAAAATCATCCATAGTTTTCCACCCTGTATTAGCCCCATCACTTTTATAATCTCTACTTACCTCTAGTCTAACTTCAGATTGTTATTTTCAGCTTTGTGATATAAATTTGAAATGTGGCATATGTGTGTAGCCTTATGCAAAACATAATAATATTCTTTGTTTGTTTGTTTGTTTGTTTTTTGTTTTTCCAGACAGGGTTTCTCTGTGTCGCCCTTGGCTGTCCTGAAACTCACTCTGTAGACCAGGCTGGCTTCGAACTCAGAATTCTGCCTGCCTCTGCCTCCCCAGTGCTGGGATTAAAGGCATGCACCACCATTGCCTGGTCATAATAATATTCTTTAGATCCATTGATTATGCTTCATAAACTAAGTTACCATTTTTTTTTTATCATGGATACTTCTGAGCACTCAATTAGACCTGTGCCAAATTCTTCCAACATGGAAACACACCTACATTGAGTCAATATTTCAGCTACTTTGATTAATGATCTAGTAAACATATATGCAAATGACCACTTGGTAGTCTGACTTGATTTGCATAGCATATTATACTATCAAGGGTCCTCAAGAAAAAATGTAATGGATAGAATAAAATACATGCATCTAAGGAGGATTTATTTGAGTAGCATATAGGCTGTCATCCACCTAATCTAACCAGGTCATCTGCCAATGAAAAGTACAAAACTCCATGAGTTTCAGTCCAGGAAGCTAGATGAGCAGTAGAAACTATAGCTACCTTCCTCAACTATGTATTTCCTACAGCCTCATCAGATTTCTCAGCTGGTCTTAGATCCTTTCCTAAGCAGTGAGCCATACCTTCATTCCTAAAGGGTCAATCGGTGGCCTTTTATTTTCCTGCCTGGATTATATTGCTAAAGGATCTCCTGAACTCCAAATGTAATCTTCTTACCTCCATTGTGAAGGATCAATCCAATTTCCTCTCTGTAGTCTGGATCTATTACCCCTCCTAAAACTGTTATCCCTTTATTAGTCTGTCAACTTAAGGGCATCAGAAGCTCTAAGAGGCCACTAGAGAGTCTGAGCTTCCAGTTCAATGAAACATTTGGTGTATCTCCTGGCAGTATTATTTCCCACTTGGTAATCAAACTTCTAGGCCAAACATGGGAATAGAAAAGAAACATTTTCCATCCATCCCATATACAACCACCAAAATCAAACACTTTTGCATATTTCAGAAAGATTTTGCTGACAGGACCCTGACATACCTCTCTCTTGTGAGGCTATGCCAATACCTGGCAAATACAGAAGTAGATGCTCACAGTCATCTATTGGATGGAACACAGAGCCCCTAATGAAGGCTAGAGAAAGTACCCAAGGAACTAAAGGGGTATGCAATCCTATAAGAAGAACAATGATATGAACTAACCAGTAACCCCCCAGAGGTGTGTCTCTAGTAGCATATGTAGCAGAGGATGGCCTAGTCTGCCATCAATGGGAGGAGACACCCTTGGTATTGTGAAGTTCATATGCCCCAGTACAGGGGAATGCCAGGGCCAGGAGGTGGGAGTGGGTGGGTTGGGCAGCAGAGGGGGAGGTTATAGGGGGCTTTGGGTATAGCATTTGAAATGTAAATGGAGAAAATATCTAATTAAAAAAATAAGGCCAAACAACAGGCAAATAAATATTCTCTGAAAAGGAGAACAGCTATCTGTAGGCGATAGCTTTGCTCTAAAATTTAAGTTATATTCCTTGATTTACCTATTGTGGTCTGAATAAAGCTCCAATAAGCATCCCTATCTGCTACTGATAGGTCAAGTAAGTAGACCTATCAGTAGATTAAGTCTGTTAGATTCTATGGCCCAAGGGTCTTCTCACATTCCAAGCCCCACCAAATGCCATCAGCTTTCCAGATAACTTGAAAAGTATACAAGCAAGGAATGTGTTGCCTGCAGAATCCGAGCAGTCCTACAGAATTCTGTGCATTTTTATTAGTGTTGGGATTGTCCTCATGCAATAATTTATTCTTCCTCTAAGAAGGGATATCTATGTATGTGTCTTAGTACTGGACTTGTAAGAATTTTGTTGAGATAGAAGGACATTAATTTTTTGAATTTATTTGCCATCCTCTGATGCACATAAGAAGCAGAGATTTCCGGTTTTATTGGTGAATCAATTGTGTCATTTGATATGCTTTTCTGAAAACTCTCTTATGAGAGGATATTTTGCTGAAGCAGACCCATGGGTTGATTCTTTTGCTGAGAAAAGACATGGGCTGTTTTTCAGGAAACTGTCTCATAAAAGGGCATGTGATATTTTGTTGGAGCAGATGCTTGAATGAACACATGATATTTTAGAAAGAGAATAAGTATAAACCAACAGAGTAGATAATGCATTTTTTTCTCCTTGCTTACTTCACTGATTGTATGAGTCAGTGTTTCCACTGCTGTGAAGACACACCATGATCAAGGTAACTCTCATTAAGGCAAGCATTTAATTGAACTAGCTTATAGTTTCAGAGGTTCAGTCTGCTATAATCATGGCAGAAAGCATTGCAGTGTCCAGCCAGGCATGATTCTGGAGGAGCTGAGGGCCCTACATCTTGTTCCAAAGGCAACAGGAGAAGACTGGCTTCCAGGTGGCTCAGAAGGAGGTTGCTCAAAGTCTATCCCACAATGACATACTTCTACAAGTCTGTAACTCCTAAAGGGGCCCTAGGACTGGTCCATGTATATTAAAACAACCATAATCCACTCCCAAGCCATCATAGGCTTGTACAAACACCTGAGTTCATGGGAGACATACTTAGTCATAGCATAATGCAAAATACATTTATTTCAACTGTAAAAGTCCCAGTCTATAAATATCCAACATCCTTAGTCATCAGAGAAATACAAATAAAAACAACCCTGAGATTCTGATCATATAAGTCAGAATGGCTAAGATCAAAAACTCAGATGACAGCAGATGCTGGTGAGGATGTAGAGAAAGAGGAACACTCCTCCATTTTTGGTGGGATTGTAAGCTGGATACAGCCACTCTGGAAATCAGTTTGGTGGTTCCTCAGAAAAGTGGACACATTACTACTTGAAGACCCAGCTATTCCACTCCTGGGCATATACCCAAGAGATGCTCCAACATTCAACAAGGACACATGCTCCACTATGTTCATAACCCAGATGTCCCTTAACAGAGAAATGGATACAGAAAATGTGGTAGATTTACACAATGGAGTACTACTCAGCTATTAAAAACAATGACATCATGAAACTCTTAGGCAAATGGACAGAACTAGAAAATATCACCCTGAGTGAAGTAACTCATTTTCTTTTGTTTTTCTTGTTTTTTCTTTCTTTTTCTTTTTTTGAAGTAAATCATTTTCAAAAGAACACACATGGTATGTATTCACTGATAAGTGGATACTAGAAAAAAAGCTTAGAATACCCAAGATACAATTCACAAACCACACGAAACTCAAGACGAAGTAAGACCAAAGTGTAGATGCTTCAGTCTTCTTAGAAAAGGAGAAAACAATACTCACAGGACATAGAGTATGGGAAGAACTTGAAAGGAAGAGAGGAGGGGAGGAGAAGAAGAGGGAAGGATCAGATATGGGAAGAGACAGGCTTGATATACAAAGGGTCAGAAAATTGAACAGAGGTGTGTAACAATGAGGGAAGGGGAACTGGGCCTAGCCACCAGACAGTCCCAGATGCCAGGAAATAAGAGTCACCCAGGAACCATACGGAATGATGTTAGCTGAAATATACAACAAAGGGGAGGGAGAACTTGTAGAGAACATATCCAGAGGTTAGGCAAAGACCCTGGTTGAGGGATGGGGCCACCCACTCATCTTCAAATTTTTAACCCAGAATTGCTCCTGTATAAAGGAAATAAGGGGACAAAGTGTGGATTAAAGACTAAAGGAAAGGCCATCCAGATACTGCCCCACCTGGGGAATCCATCCCATATGCAGATGACAAACCCAGACAATATTTCTTGATGCCAAAAAATGATTGCTGACAGAAGCCTGATATAGTAGTTTCCAGAGAGGCTCTGCCAGAGTCTGACAAAGAGACAGATGCTTACAGCCAACCATGTGACTGAGCACAGGGACCCCAATGGACAACTTAGGGACCAGACTGAAGGAGATGAAGGGGATAGCAACCCCATTGGAAGACCAACAATATCAACCAACCAGACCCCCATGCCCAAAGCTCCCAGGGACTAAACCTCTAACCAAAGAGTACACATGGAGGGACCCATGGCTCCATCTATATATGTAGTAGAGGATGGCCTTATCTGGTGTCAATGGGAAGGGTAACCCTTGCTTCTATGAAGGCTCAATACCCATATTAGGTAAATTCAAAGGCAGTGAGGTGGAAGTGGGTAGGTGGGTGGTGGAGCATCCTCTTAGAAGCAGGGGCATGAGGATGAGACAGGGGGTTATGGAGGGGAAATTGGGAAAGGGGATAACATTTTAAATGCAATTAAATAAAATATCCAATAAAAAGTCTCTTCTGAGATTCATGAAATTACTTAACTGTAGTTCCTCCAAGAAATAAAGATCAAAAAGCAGATCACATACCTCCAAATCATGCAGGGTACACTTTACCATTCGAAAATATCATGGCAAGTAATACTGTGCCAAAACAAGACAGAATAGTGAGCAAACTCCAAATTCTGCAGCTCATATCTGAGGACAAAGTGCTCTTCAAATCTCCAAATCCTTTGGGCTTTATTGAGTACAACACAATTCTTTCTCTTTGTGTGTTTTAAATCTTATTAGCAGCTTTCTCAGGCAGGACTTCTATCACTCTAAGATCTTAACATCTTGACACATGTTAGGGTATCAAAGTCAACTTCAACTTTACAGCTTCTTGCTCCAATATCCACATATGATCTGGGTTCCTCCAAAGGGCTTGGATCACTACTTTATCTCTGCCTTCTGTAGGACTCTAGGTTCTAGTTGACTGTATTCCATTGCTGTTGTTCTTTGTGATCATCCAATGACACTGGCATCTAAAATATGCTGGGGTCTTCTGTGAAATGAGGCTTCACTAAGGGCCTCCCACAGGATGTCTTCATGGTGCCAAATCTCAACTGCTTTGCATGACCCCTTCAGTTCTGCTTTATCAACTGTATCTGAGGCTTACACCTTCATTAAACATCTTCTCTGGCCTCTCCAAGTTCTAATCCTCAGCTGCTCTCCATGATGCCTTCAAATCTTCAAAGTTAGTACCACCTGGGTGATTCTTAGGCATTACCAAGTCCAACTGTAATTTCAAAAGCAGCTATCTCTGAAACACAGCTTCTTTCTGCTCCCAGGGAACACTTTTCAGAAGGTTTCACTTCAAGGATGCTGGTCTCTTCTTAATGACCACTAATTTCTTAGCTTCAGCTAACCAGGATCAATTGTCCAAGTAGTCCCTTGTACTCTTGTTTCTAAAGCCAGAGCTACATGGCTGAAGCTACCAAGTTCTGCTTGCTGAAAGTAGAACTTGGCTCCCTCATTCTAATATATTATCAACGGCTTTCTGTTTTCTAACTCCTTCATTGCCTATGCTTGGCTGCCCTGAAACTTGCTCTGTAAATTGACCTTTATCTCAGAGATCTACATGCTTGAATTTCCTCTATGCTGGGACTAAAAGCATGTGCCACCAAGCCTGGATTTATGCTTTTTGTGGCCACTATACCTCAAGATCAGGATCAAAAGGCTGTATCTTCCAGATTCACAACCTGGATCACAGGTCTGCCCTCCATTTCTGGATTATAGTTCATTCCAGAGTAAAAGCCCAAGTGAGAGGAATAAGCAAGTTATTGACATGATAAAACTATTGCTTGATCACCTGCAAGCACATACATAGTAAGCTTAGCTGGATGAGATTTTGCCCAGTTGTCACTACTTAATCAATTTAAAATGGGGTATATAGATATTTTGACCATATTCATTCTTCTAGCTGATGAACACACACACACACACACAAATATAAATTTTTAAATTTGTTTCTTCAAAGTTTCATCATCTTCATCACTGTAAATATCTTTAACTCATATGTGTAAGATGAGTTCTAGGTATTTTTTGTTTTGTGTATTTTACATTTTTGTGTAGTTGCATCAAAACTTTTCCAGTGGGGATGTTTTCATGGTCCTTCCTCAGGAAAACTCTTTCAGTTTATAGAAATATATTAATTTTTATACATTGATGTTAATATCTTACCAGTGAATCAAAGTAATCTGACACATAAATATATCTTTCTGATATCTTTTTCAATTATTTTTATTAGATATTTTCTTTATTTACATTTCAAATGCTATCCTGAAAGTTCCCTATACCTTCCCACTGCCCTGCTCCCCTACCCGCTCACTCCCACTTCTTAGCCCTGGCATTCCCCTGTTCTGGGGCATATAAAGTGGCATATAAAGTCTGCAAGACCAAGGGGCATCATCTTCCCAATGATGGCCGACTAGGCCATCTTCTACTACANATGCAGCTAGAGACACTAGCTCTGGGGTTACTGGTTAGTTCATATTGTTGTTCCACTTATTGGGTTGCAGACCCCTTCAGCTCCTTGGGTACTTTCTCTAGCTCCTCCATTGAGACCCTGTGTTCCATCCAATAGATGACAGTGTGTATCCACCTCTGTATTTACCAAGCACTGGCTTAGTCTCACTGGAGACAGTTATATCAGGGTCCTTTCAGCAAAATCCTGCTGGCATATGCAATAGTATCTGGATTTGGTGGCTGAATATGGGATGTATCTCCTGGTAGGGTAGTCTCTGGATGATCCATCCTTTTGTCTTAGCACCAAACTTTCTCTCTGTAACTCTTTCCATGGGTATTTTGTTCCCCATTTGTGATGGTTTGTATAATCTTGGACCAGAGAGTGGCCCATCTGGAGGTTTGGCCTTGTTGGAATGGGTGTGACCTGGTTGGAGTAGGTGTGTCACTGTGGGTGTGGGCATAAGATCCTCATCCTAGTTACCTGGAAGTGAGTCTTCCACTAGTAGCCTTTGGATGAAGACATAGAGCTCTCAGCTCTGC
The DNA here is from genome assembly GCF_900095145.1 of Mus pahari. NCBI lineage: Eukaryota > Metazoa > Chordata > Mammalia > Rodentia > Muridae > Mus > Mus pahari. The sequence continues at coordinate 60,946,294 of NC_034601.1, read as the reverse complement.
CTGAGCCATGCCTGCCTGGATACTGCCATGTTCCCACCTTGATAATGGACTCTGAACCTGTAAGCCAGCCCCAAGTAAATGTTGTTTTTTTTTCATAACACTTGCCTTGGTCATGGTGTCTGTTCACAGCAGTAAAACGCCAACTAAGTCAGAAGTTGGTACCAGGAGTGGGGTATTGCTGTGATAGGCCTGACCATGCTTTTNTTTGAAAGAATGTGGATTTGGGGACTTTGGATTTGGAATGCAGTGGAATGTTTAAATGTGGCTTCATGGGTCATCCTAGTAGGGATATGGAAGACTTTGTTGCTGGGAGTAATTTGAACTGTGTGGACCTGGCCCAAGAGATTTCAAAGGATAAGAATTTCAGAATGTGGCATAAAGACTGTTTTTGTGGTATTTTGGTGAAGAATGTGTCTACTTTTTGCCCTTGACTGAAAAGTCTGCCTGAGATTAAGGTGAAGAGATTCAGATTAATTGCATTGACAAAGGAAGTTTCAAAAAAGCTCAGCAGAGACTTTGTTTTCTGGTTAAGTCTTATGAAGAGAAGTATGAACAAGCATAGAAAGCTTAGAAATGAAAAAATAAAGTGGGTACCAGGAAGTGAAATGGAGCAAAATCCTGTGTTCTAGGAGATAACAGATTAAGTCAGTGGGACTTTGTGGAAAGATCCTACCCAGATAAATTTAGATCCAGGCATGGTAGTACACACTTTTAATCCCAAGAGACAGGCATTCTGATCTCTGCATTCAAGGTCAATCTACAGAGCAAGATCCAAGATAGCCATGCTTAGGCAGTGAAGGATTTGTAAAACATAAAGCCAGTG
>NC_034601.1:60891613-60944662 GCF_900095145.1 Mus pahari | reverse complement strand
GCCATGGGATACATGCTGAGGAAAGCTGCTAACAGGGAGTGGAACCAGCCCAGGAGAAAGCAGTTTGTTGCAGTCAACAAAGATGAAAAAGGAGTGGAGATCTGAAGACTGCTTTGATATCAGTCATGGAGATGCAGTTTGGAGTTTGCCCAGCTGGTTTCATGTCTTTCTTTGGGGATTACAGTTAAGTGATTGGATGAATCTCAGAAAAGACCTTGAACTTTGCACTTTTAACATTGTTGAGTCTGCTATAGTCTATGAGGACTTTGAAAGTTGGAGTAAATGCATTTTTGCAGTATGCTATGTTTAAGTATGGCCCCCATAGACTCATGTTTTTGAACAAGTCTATGAGGGCCAGGGAGTGGAATGTAATGGTTTGTATATTCTTGGACCAGGGAGTGGTCCATCTGGAGGTGTGGCCTTGTAGGAATAGGTGTGAATTGGTTGGAGTAGGTGTGTTACTGTGAGTGTGGGCATAAGATCCTCATCCTAGTTGCTTGGAAGTCAGTCTTCCACTAGCAGCCTTTGGATGAAGACATAGAACTTTCAGCAATGCCTGTGTCGTGCCTGCCTGGATACTGCCATGCTCCCACCTTGATGATAATGGACTGAAGCTCTGAACCTGTAAGCCAGCTCCAAGTAAATGTTGTTTTTTATAAGACTTGCCTTTGTCATGGTGTTTGCTCATAGCAGTAAAACCCTAACTGAGACACCATTCTAAGGAGGAGTGAAGTATCCACACTTTGGTCTTCCTTCTTGAGTTTCATGTATTTTGCAAATTGTATCTTGGATATTCTAAGTTTCTGGGCTAATATCCATTTATCAGTGAGTGCATACCATATGTGTTCTTTTGTGATTGGGTTTACCTCACTCAGGATGGTATCCTCCAGATGCAACCATTTGCCTAAGAATTTCATGAATTCATTGTTTTTAATTGCTGAATAGTACTGCACCACATTTTCTGTATCCATTCCTCTGTTGATCTTTCTGATATCTTAAATTATTTCTATATATTCCTGAGTGTGGTATTGCTGAGTCTTCAGGTTGATCTATTTCCAATTTTCTGAGGAAACTCCACATTGATTTCTAGAGTGGTTGTACAAGTTTGCAATAATACCAGCAATGGAGGAGTGTTCTTCTTTCTCCACATCATTGCCAACATGGGTTGTTACCTGAGAATTTTATCTTACCCATTCTGTTTGGTGTGAGGTGGAATCTCAGGGTCACTTTGACTTGCATTTCTCTGATCACTAAGGACTTTGAACATTTCTTTAGGTGCTTCTCAGCCATTCCTCTATAGTGAAGTCTCAGTTTAGCCCTATACCCCATTTTTTTATTTTATTTTATTTTATTTTTTTTGGTATATACCCAAAAGATGCCTCATCATGCTACAGTGGCATGTGTTCTACTATGTTCATAGCAGCTTTATTTGTTTTAGCCAGAAGCTAGAAACAACCCAGATGTCCCACAACACATGAATGGATACAGAAAAATTGTTTCATTTACACAATGGAATACTACTCAGCTATTAGGAAAGAGGGCATCCTGAGTTTTGCAGGCAAATGGATAGAACTAGAGAACTGTGTGAGATGAATCAGACTCAAAGGACATGCATGGCATGTATGCACTAATTAGTGGATATTAGCCAAAAAATGTACAGAGTACCCAAGTTACAGTCCACAGAACTCAAAATGGTCAACAAGCTGAAGGGCCCAAGTGAGGATGCTTCAGTCCCACTTGGAAGGGAGAAGAAAGCAATCATAAGTAGGGAGGGAGAGAAGGATGGTGGATGGGGGGAGGGCAAAGAAGAGGGGAACCTGGTCTGATATTGGGTGAAGGAAGAAGGACTGAAGTCCTGAGGATCAGAAAAAAGAATATAAAAAGGCAACCTCAGGAAATAGGAGGTTGAGGAGAACCCCCCCCCCTAGAATGTACCAGAGACCTGGGAGACTCCAAGGTCTCAAAGGGAGGGACCTTAGATGAAATACCCAACAGTAGGGAGAGGGAACTTATAGAGCTTACCTCCAGCAGGAAGTCAGAACATCAAATGAGGTTTGCCATCCCACAGTCAAATCTCTCAGACATAATTGGTCCTGTCTGAAAGACCTACAGGGATGGAAAAGGAGAGGAATATGAGGAAAAGAAGATACAGAGACAGAGACAGGCCTGAAGTGGGATCCAGCTCTAGGGAAGGTCCCAAGGCCTGACACTATTACTGAGGCTATGGAGCACTCACAAAAAGCATGACCACTGTAATGGTTTGTATATTCTTGGCCCAGGGAGTGGCACCATCTGGAGGTGTGGCCTGGTTGGAATAGGTGTGACCTGGTTGGAGTAGGTGTGTCATTGTGGGTGTGGGCTTAAGACTCTCACCCCAGTTGCCTGGAAGTCAGTCTTCCAGTAGCAGCCTTTGGATGAAGACGTAGAACTCTCAGCTCCTCCTGCACCATGCCTGCCTGGATACTGCCATGCTCCTGCCTTGATGATAATGGACTGAACCTCTGAACCTGTAAGCTAGCCCCAATTAAATGTTGTTTTTATAAGACTTGCCTTGGTCATGGTGTCTGTTCACAGCAGTAAAACCCTAACTAATACAACCACACTCCTGAAGACCCAACAAGCAACTGAAAGAGTCAGATGCAGATATTTGCACCCAACCAATGGACAGAAGCTGCATCCCCCTGTGGTTGAATTAGGGAAAGGCTGAAAGAAGCTGAAGAAGAGGGCATCCTTTTAAAAGAACCAGCAGTTTCAATTAATATGCACCCCCAAGTTCTCTCAAACACTGTATCACCAAACAGCAGCATACACCAGCTAATATTAGGTCTCCAACACAAACACAGGAGAGGAGTTCTGGGTCTGTGTTCAATCGGAGATGATGCACCTAACCCTCAAGATACTGGAGGTCCCAGGGTGTTTAGAGGTCAGGTCGGGTAGGAGGTAGGGGTGGGAATAAAATCTGGAATGTAAAATAATTAATCATTTCATTAATTAAAAATATTTCCATAGACAGAAAGAGACTAAATGGAAAGACAGACTAACATGTCCTGTTTTACGTTTTATTGGTTTCTTTGAATTACTTGCGCAGGCTTGAACTAATAGTAATATACCAAGTAACTTGACTATGACCTGAGACATTTGGCCCCCTTCAAATCTTTAATCAAACACTTTAAGTTTTCTTCTGCAAGTTTCCTACATATGTGTATATCTTATTATATCAAACTTCAGTTCTACCACACATAATTTGATCAGAGGTCTACATTATGAAAGAATACTGAGATTTAGAAAACATAATGATGAACATTCCTCAAAAATATTTATAGAAACTTCTAATAAATGATTGGCCACAAGAAAATATTTCTACCCTCATCACATTACGTGGGAAATTCATAGTTATCTGAAATATGTAATTATTACTTATATTCTATGTATTCACTTATGCAATAGTGTCATTTAACTTGCTCATCCATGTCTTTTTATATAAATTATTTGCTTAATAAGTGTTCATTCATGATTCTATTCATTATTAAATGTTTCTCCTGGGAATTGACATTAATATTTAACATAAGTCAAGTCTGTCCTTTACGAAAATGATCCACAAATGTCTCTTACCCAAAATAAACTATAATATTCTTCTCCTGAGAACAAGAAAGTCATTCTAAGTATATTCTTCTAGAAAAATGTATAATGAAAGATCACATACTCCTAGAAAAGATAGAAAAAATACAGAACGGCATTTTCTTTTCACTGCCAATTCTTCCAGCTAAAAGGGAAACAAGATAACTAGTTTCTTAAAAGAAACCCTCTAAGGTGCTACCTATAACTTCAAAGACTTGTAAATGCAATAAAAGATCCAGAAATATTGATTTGCAAACACATACAAATAGACACACTCATACACACACACACACACACACACACACACACACCCCAAAATGAATCCTGTCAACTAATTTTTGCTTATGGTCCAAAATATTCATAACACTTTAGTAAGGTATATATTATATAATAAAAAATAGAGTTAATAGAAAGATGTTCAAGTTACTATTAAATACCAGTACGATAACAGTTATAAATTCTAATTACATTTTACAAATGATGACTTCTGGCATTGTCTTCAGCAATGGATTTACTACTGCAGTTACCTCTCCAAGAATACTATGAAAGATTGCTAGTAGAAGAGTAAAACCACAGCATTGTAACTCCTTCCAGATAATGCACATATAGATAAAAGAAAAAAAAGATATAGAGGAAAAAGGAAATAGCCTAGAATAATGCCTCCAGAGACTTAATGGAAATTTCTCATTTTTGAAGGTGCCATTCTTAGAAGCCAAGCCCTTGGTTCTTAAAATTTAGTTTGAGGGAAAATGTGTAGCATATGTTGAATTAAAAATACCATAACCTTGGGGGCTGGTGAGATGGCTCAGTAGGAAAGAGCACCCGACTGCTCTTCCGAAGGTCCAGAGTTCAAATCCCAGCAACTACATGGTGGCTCATAACCATCCGTAACAAGATCTGATGCCCTCTTCCGGAGTGTCTGAAGACAGCTACAGTGTACTTACATATAATAAATAAATAAATCTTTAAAAAAAATTCCATAACCTTAAAATCCTCATAGCAAATATAGGTAAATGTGGTGAATTTGTTAAGTGAATGACTTTGATAAGGCTATATGAACAGATAAATGTATTCACTAGATTCTGTTTATTAGTCAACTTCACCTTTGTAATTTGTAGTCTTAAAATTACTTGTAAAATGTAAGGTCCATCCTTACATTTATGTTTTATAGACCAATATTCTTTTTCCCTTGTGAATTTTATTTTGATTCCTACCAATGTGTTATATAATGCCCTTTCAGATATATACTGTATATTAACATTAACAATTCAACCTTACAACTAGCAGAGAAAATATCTTACAGGTTTTAAATATTAATACAAATTTAATACAGGTATTAAATATATATACATATACATACATATATATATATATACATACATATATAGAATATATATATATATATATATATATATATATATATATATAGAGAGAGAGAGAGAGAGAGAGAGAGGAGAGAGAGAGAGAGAGGAGAGAGAGAGAGAGAGAGAGAGAAGGTCTGGACTACTGTGGTTTATTCTTTATTGTAGACTTTTCCTTCATAATGATACAGTAATGTTTACTCATAATTATCATACATAGGTAAGACAATGGTGAATACAGTGTTAGTAGTAGGTTTGCATCATAAAGTGATTATCATTCTGAATTAAAACACACCCTGTGGCTTCCAATATGTAATTCCTAATAGAGAAGTTAAAACTGCACTTAACCGTGGCTCAGTAACTGTTAATTTTACTGCAAACATAGTGACAGTTTCTAAGTGTTTTAATGACTTGGATACTATACTTGTTATTCATAATTGCTGATAAGTTTCAGTTTATTCTTGGAGTATGGTCATACAAATATTCTGTTTTATAAAAGTCTAGATACCAATATTTCACATAATATTAACTTTGTAGGGTAATGGTAGTGATGCAAATATTTGTGACAAAAATATTAACTTCCAAGAATGTTCTTCAAGCATTTTCCCTTATCAGAAGCACCCCCAGAGACTCTTTCCCCCAATAGTATCCCAATAAATTATTATATAATAATGCACAGAATATATTGAGAAGAAGTCAAGTTATATATCTGATTTAAAATGTGTAGAAGAATCACAAGCAGTCTGGAGAAAACACTGTCCAGAAAAGAATACAACCGGTGTAAGTTTAATTTTTTTCAAAACCTATTTTTCATGGTGGTTCTTAAATGCTTTAACCCTTTTAGCCCAACCCCCCCGACCAGAGGTAGTGGGAAAGGATAAGGGGGTTCAGAGAGGGGAGTGAACCTGTTCAGAAAGCTTCTTTGAAGCAACTCCTGTCTGTTTTGTCTGGAAATTGGTAGTTCAGTTCACATGTTAGCAATGGCAGCTTGATACACTCTCAAATACTTCATGGATACATGAGCAGTCCAGTTCTGTAGAGTCAGGATATCATGAATCAGAAGTGATGGCACTACCTAGCAGAGACAGCCAGGCAGAGAGACAGAACAACAAGAGAAGTTTGTCCATGTCTCGCTCAGTGAAACAAAGATCAGCAAAGACTCAAGACCAACAAGCATTGCACACAGATAGCTCTATTAGCAAGTTAATCTCAGCCCCCACCACTTGTCACTGTCCATAGACTCCTTTTATACTCTTTGCAGATATCACACGTTCTCTATCAGTCTTGCCTCAGCAAATGTCCTCAGGACTTGAGTCTGTCTCAGCTGAGATCACTCTGCCAATCAGCCAGAGTCCAAGGAAGTGACAAGAACCTGCAGCACACCACCAGAAGTTTTTTGGCCAGTTTCTTTCTATGGAATCCCTGACAAATAAAGCTCAATTATGTAATGTAATGTGAATGGTGTTAGCAAGAATCCTTCATCACTTGTCCTTACACGTACTTGCTTTAGCAGAGCACACTTTCTCCTGTGTCTACTTTAGCTAAACTTTCCTTCACCTGTTTTCCCTAGCAAAACACCATCAAACATATCTGACTTTCCAAAATACACTTCAAGTTTCCACTTCACTCCCCTGTGATACTCTACAAATTCTCACTAAAGTTACAGGATAGAACCTAGCAGAGATCTCGTTGAAGGTATAGAAAATAAACCAATGAAAAAACAAACAAAAAGTAATATACATATCATTCAGGGATAAATATCATTGGAAAATTGTGTTACAGTTGATGTGTAGAGTATATCTTTATCTTCAGAAAAAACTCAAGATATATGTACATGAATACACCTTGATCTTTCCCTTCTCTAGGATGTTAGCAGCTACCCTACCAGCTGTTGACTTCCTGAAAATCAGTGGGTTCAGCAAAGTGAAATTCTGTCACTGTCTTCTTCATATTTATTGAACAATCATTTACAGATATGAGAATATATTCATGAACTTGAATTATTGGACTGTTTCTAACTAAGCTCTTGGTGTGAATTACTTCATAGCAATTCAAGTCCTGCTCACTTGGCTTATTTAAAATATTCCCATTCTTATAAAAGTGTAAGTGGATGAGAATTATCTTAAAGTACATCATTTTAAGGAAAAGATTCTGATTAATATTTGATTCAGTGGTATGAAAAGGGGAATTTAGTCATTAGCAGAAAAGTTATGAGGAACAAAATGTTGGAAAAGGTGAAAGTACGAAGAAACAACCAAATACATTTTGACTTTAAGATATCTTCAGAAATTCCATCACAGAATAATCCTACCCCCAACATGAAATGATAATTCTATATATATTATTATTCAATTATAAAGTGTTATACATTAATAATTAGTGGTTTATATAATATACATGCCACAGTTGTGTCCCATGATCAAAATTTCTATAGTAATATAAAATAGAATCATATATTTGTAAAACATTTGATAGCTGATTAACATATGGGAATATAATGGCAGCATATCCATGTAAAAATATTACCTTAAATTTTAAAAAGGTAAATTATAGTGGAAATACATACGAAGTGGCCAAAAGGTGCAAATCATATTTTCTATAATCTTTGAATAAGATGAGAAAGCTTAAAGTTATTGCACCATAAAAAGTTTTTTAGCTTTGGTGATGAATAGGTCTTAGAGTAACAAAGGAATGTATGATTTAATATAAAACTCAACTATTATGATTAGTATCACATCTATTTATAAGTTAGTTTTATAATCAGAAATACATTAAAGAGTAGGCAATTATTTATAGAACAGTATATCCAATCCCTATTATCCATGACTTCATTACAGAAGAAAACTAGTGTTTAAATGCTTACTTCATTATTTGATAAGAGAGCAAATTTCTACATTAATATAACTGTGATAAGCATTAACACCTAAAATTCAAATGTTTTAAACATGTAAGTGAACATATTTGGTACCCTGTTTTCTTTCTGTAATTCATACACCACTACATCTGTGTAACTTCTTCATTGTATTATTTAAGATTGAAACTTCCAGACACCAAAATGATGAATTTCCTTACACATCAAATATATTTCTTTCTTTCTTTTGATGCAAGATTAATTCTCTGAAAAGTCACAGTTTCCATAAAATGTGAGTTAAACTTTCTTTAAGCATTATGCTGTGTGAGCGCTGCTCTGAACTATCGAACTATCATGGCTTCAATAGGTGGAGTGTGGCCTGCACATGTGAGGCTCCCCAAACAGAGCTGAGGTGGCACAGGTATTAAAGACATATGAAATGTTATCCTTAATCATTTTTCATACATTTTATGGCCACTCTATCATTTCGCACAACTCAATGAAGTCGAGATGATGCCCGGTGGAAAATAGTCAACTAATTAAATTTCAGACTCTCAGAAAGGTCAAAGTAATACACCATATTTCTGTACTTCACAGAATAAATGGAGCGTGTAAATGTCAATACTTCATTCTGGTTGATAAAAACTGGAAAGAATGAAAGGAAATTGAATAAAATTGTTTCATTTCTACAAGATGTGGCAGATACAATTTAGTTAGAATTTTAACTCAGCAATGTACTATTGGCTAGAATATATAGAACAGAAAAGATGTTAATATTCATTAAAATGGGTCTTAGACGTTACTTCTAGATTGTTTCCTGAATATAGGTTTTCTTGTTGTGAACTGTAGGTATAAACAAAATCATTATAAGGTGTATATTTAAAATTCTTCTTAATGCTTCTGAAGAAATTTCCTGTTCTGTCTGTTGAATGGCTTGTGATGTTTCCTTTTGTCAATCTGACTCGCTGAAGAATCACCTAAGAAACCCTTGTCTAGTCATACTAAAGTAAACAATAGGTAACAAGCCTTTGAAGTCATTAATGTCATTAAAGTAGACAATGGGTAATGACCCCTTGTCCATCGCTGGTGTGTATGGATAGATGGGGCTGAATGTGTAGAGAATATGTCTTCTTCTCTATGGCTGGTGTGCACAGGTAGGTCTGGCAGTGTTGAACGTAGATGTGGCACACCTATATTGGCCTAAAACAACAGCTCTGTAATTAGAGTTTGGTTTTATTCAAGCAAGAGAAAACCATACTGGATACCTCATCATTAATTTCATACTAACATGTTCAGTCTTATTCATTCAAAATTCTATGCAATTTGAAAAACAAGAAAATAGCACTCTTCTTACATGATTTTCTATTTTTCTTCTTTCCGTGTATTTTTTTGCTCTTCCCTGATTTTTTCTTACATGTCTTTACAAAAACACTTTTCTTTCTTTCTTTCTTTCTTTCTTTCTTTCTTTCTTTCTTTCTTTCTTTCTTTCTTTCTTTCTTTCTTTCTTTCTTTCTTCTTTTTTCAAACCTATACTCTCTATGTTTCTTCAGTCTTTCCTGAACTTTGAATACCTTGCACTCCTTAAATAATCACATGCCTCCAATCTCTATATTTTTCTCATAGAACAGCAGGTAACAAATAAATCATTGAGTATTTATTTATCAAAATAAATCTCCATCTAATGGAATTCTTAATATTCCACTAAAATATTTATTCTTCTGGCAGATCTCCTCTAAACCCCACAGCCATGATTTGTCACAGGCAGTACTGTATACCTTCTCAAACCCAGTTGCCCTCTGTCCTTTCCATTTCTTTGTCAGATATTCTAAAATAAAAATGACAAATATCCCTTACTAAGGCCTTTATTGTATTTTCAACTTTAAAATAATATTTAATAGAAGAAAATATTTTCTTTTACTTTGCTAGTTCAAGTACTCGATGTCTTTTAGATAATTGAGGCATCATTCTCAATGATGGTTTATGAGTGTTATCATGCCCAGATAGTAAAATTGTCTAGTATGGTAACAAAAATCAAAAAGTATTTATCATCTCAGTCTATACATTTTTTCTTGCTTAACTCACAATTCCTGTTGCAACATTTCAAGATTCCACAGACAGTGAGTAAATATAATTTGTCTTTAAGAATATTTGGAAAAAAATGTACCTCTTAAGCTAGAAAGCTATATTTTATTTATCTTTTTATATTCTAATAAACTGCAGAGAAATATTCAGTGGCTATATGGAAAGAAGAACAAAAGGAGAATTGCAAAGCATATCTGTCTTCTGAGTCTTGACAAAATCTTATGTTTATTTCACTTATTTATTTATTTGTGTATAAAATTTCTTTTATGTATCATAACTGATCATAAACAATGAATTTTGACTTGAAGAGTATTTATTTTTACACTCGTCTTCCATCCTATTATATAAGTTGAACAAATACATGCCATCTATTTATGTTTAAATAGAAAAGACTTGCTTCTTACTATCAATGACCCATCAGGGTTGTAGTTTGAGTTTCTCCTTCAAGGATATAGGACAAGAACTCAGAAGTTTAAAGGTCTTACAATCTGTTCCTTTATCTTCTTAAGACTTACAGAGTCCCATGTTTCTCTCCATTTTTTTTAAACTTCTCTTTTGAAACAATAAATTGTAAGTACTTATAAACTATTACATGTATTAAGCGCATATGTTCTCTGTGTTTGTCGTCATCTGCTCTAGGAGGAATAGAATAACTATTTACTAACACCATGAATGACATTTTCATCTCATCTGCTAGTAAGAGGGGTGAAAGGAATTTACATAACATAGAATATCAATTAAAAGTCTCTAAAATTAATTTCATAGATGGTAATCAAATAGAATCATCCACCATCAAAGTGTAATATAAAACCATAACTATAAATTTACAAAATATGCACAAATCCATATCTGAATAGTAAATATTGTATAATCTAATATATATATATATATGTATATATATATACATATATATATATATATATATATATATATATATATATATATATATANTATATATATATATATATATATATATATATATATATATATATATATATATATATATACACACATATCATGTACCTAATAGAGAATGGTAGAATATCTGTTGAGTTAAACACAAATGAAAATTCACAAATACTGCCAAAATTATTTAAATATTAATTAAGAGATATCTATAGTTACAAAGCTTCATTACATATCCAAATTAATGTTATAAAATAGAATCTAAGAATATATATTATATCCAGTGTGTAACTTGTAATAGCATCTGTGTATATGCTTTACATAATGGGAGCTATGGTAGAAAATTTAAAATATCAACCTTCTTACAAAATAACTTTGCTTCTTATGATAACATTAGCTACAATATATTCATTCAGCAAAATTCTAAATGGGGTTCACCATTATTAGCGATAGGTTTTAAGAATCTTAGACACATCATTCTAGAGAAGACGAGCCTCCCTGTCCCACCTCCCACCATTCCTCATCCAATTTTTTCTCCCCCTTGCTTCTGAGATTGTGCTCATCCCCGACCCCACCCCGAATGTGTCTGCCTTCCCTGAGGCCTCAAGTCTCTCTGGGGTTAGGTGCATCTTTCTCTCTGAGGCCAGACCAGGCAGTCCTCTGCTGTACATGTGCCAGGGGGCTCCGACCAGTCTGTGTATACTGCCTGGTTGGTGGCTCAGACTCTGGGTTTTATAGAGAACTGTCTGGAAGTGAAAGCCACAGCACCTTGAAAGTACAGAGTCTAAGCACTGTGAGGTATGTAAGAGGAAGGAGAAAACAGTACACTTCATGAATAGAGAAGAAAATTCTAATATACAAATATTCTTACATCACTTGGTACCAAATAGTGGTTTTGCCACCATTTCAAAAAGAGAAAAGCTTCACTACATTACTCATTCATACTTTCTTGTTTGAAATAACTGCTTTTATTTAGTGCAACATTTGTCAGGGAGATTCTCTGACCCAGTACTCCATTCACTCACAGAAACCCTTCAAGTAGGTCAATTCCATTAGACACATTTGATTAACTTTCTATTTTCTCTCACATTGGAATTGCTCCAAAATCCATGGACAATAATTGCAATTATCTAAAAAAATCATGTTAGTCACATTTAAAATATAATCTAATGTTACCATGCTTCCATTTATTTGAAATCATTCTGGTCATATTCAGAAGAATTGGAGACTACAGCAAAGCATTTTTTTATAATTCCCTGTTATCTGTTTTATTCTTTAAAGATAATTCTAACTTATCTTTAGCTTGCTAGACTCCTGTCTGAATAATTACCATCCCTTTAACTTCATTTCAGAGGTCATATTGTAATCCTTTGATCATTTATGGGACTCCTTTTTCCAATCCTCTCTACTTCTCTCTTAGGTTGCAAGGCCAACACTAAATGTAGTTTACATGAAAGGTTTCAGCTGTGCTGAAATGGAGAGTATAATAAGAGATTTATCTCATGGTATCAACACATTCTTCTTCTCACTATGAATCTTAGTATTGGGCTTTTTTAATAAGTAAAGAATTACATTGTGCTCATCTCACTGGTTCATCTTGTTACCCACTGCAAATGAACAGCTCCCACTGTGATTAGCAAGTGAAGAAGCAAAGATGTCACTTCCTAGGATCAAATAGGAATCATATGTTCACAATAGAAGAGTCATGCAAATCGGGCGACCTGCCTCCATAATGAAATGACTATCAATTATAATTTTCTGGCCATATTATCTACTGTGTGCATAGTATGAGATTCATTTTTATCTTCTATCAGTGCAAATGAAAGGTCTGGGAACCCCAGTGCAGAGCAGAAAGTGGTGGGTGGATTAACTTTACACTACACAGTATGATTCTATTATGATACATGTTACAGAGTGACTCTTAATATTCAAAATACATTAAAGCTGAAAACAATATTTCAGAATAATGCTATTACAATTTTCTTTGCACCCAATATGAATAGTTTAAGCACAGTTTTTTTTTTTTTCCAAAGCTTAACATGAAGGTATTCTCAAACAGAAGATAGATGATCAGGAAGCCATTCAAACATCATAAAGTAAGTAAGATTTTCATGAGATTCCCTTTGGAAATTATTGCAGAGACAAAATAATTTTGCATGGATATACTAGATATTCTCAGGAAATTTACACACACCCTCCTAAAAACAAAAAACAAAACTCATTCATTACAATGGTACAAAATACAAAACAGGAGAAGTGATCTTAGCACAACAAATGTCTAATTCTGAATTGAGCAGTTTCACAGTGTTTTGTGCTTCTATACAAAATTTTGTTTGAACCTTTATCAAGTATATGTTGATTGAACACCACATGTAACACCTGCTACTATTAAGAAACTTAACTGTGGTTTCTCAAAATTAATTATTCCAGTTTCTTGATAAGCACATTTTCTCTACCTTTTCTCTCTAAACCATGTCAGATATTAATCAATTATTCATGTCATTTAATATGCTCTTTTATAAATATTGTGAAATTCAATTCATATGTTATTATATAGGTCTTCTGAAAATAAAAATGACAGAAATTCAATCCCCTGCCTAAATTATATTCAAAATATCTAAAATGTAAGTATGTATTAACAATGTTAGATGCAGCTAAAATCCAGCGGTAATATTTTATAAATAGAGCAACAGGTAAGCTGATATAGTAATTAAGAATAATTTACAAAGCAATATGCTATCAATTAATAGTTGCAAAGATTTTGTTTTATAATAATTTTATATATATTGAAAATATGTTCTCATATTGGAATGTCATTTAAATCACAATAACAAGGGAATCATTGATAATATGTGCAATAAGTTAGTTTTTAATATTTTAACTAAAAATGGGAAATCTAAAGTGATCATTCAGCTCATAAAGTTATCTTCTTACATACTTTCAATACAGTTAGAGGATGTAAATTATTGAGCTGTCGAATCCCCAGTGTAACATTGAGATATCTAAATATTATAGAAAATTTATACATAAAGTATTATAGTATTGCTTTTATGGACAATTCTCAAAAATTATATAAATTCTTCAATAATTGAATGAATCCAGGTTTTTGCATGAAATATTTGTATTGTTGACAGAGAAACAAAAGTTAAACTTTAAAAACATTTAATTAATCACAAACTAAATCTGTTATACAAATATATGGAAATAATTGGAGCTTTCCTATCTCAAGAAATGCGACTGAACTTATACTATCTAAAAGATAAGCTGTTAAATTAAATATCTTGTTCATCTAGCAAAAAGTCTCGCAAAAACTGATCCAGTAAATGTTACTTGAAAAATATCCACAAAATATTAATTAGTAAATGTGAAGAAAATAATATTTTTCCAATTGTTCCCCATTTATAGTTCCTCAATTCTGCTATTACAAAATATATTTGTATGGAAAAATATATCTATGAGAGAAAATAAAATTTGGATTGAAAGATTATTTTGCTGAAACTATTGGGGTCATAAAGTTCAGTTGTTAATCTTTTAAGAGTAAGAAGATCATGTGACATTAACTATGCTGCTACATGTTTTCTGACCAAAGAGTTGAGTTCATATGAAATTGGGCAAGGTGATATTTGGTCATCATAAAGGTTTCTTAGAAGACTAAGCCAGAAATATTTCATATTTAATGCCTGAATGAACTTTAGATAAAGTTCAGTGCAAGCCTTTACATATACAAGAAAAGGTAAAGTAGTTATCTGTGACTTATACCTACCTGCAAATAAATAATTAGTTTTTTCCACTGGCCTATGAGTGGGTAAATTAGCTGCACTTAGATTTAGGCTCCATACTCAGGAATAATTGTCTCAAGCAAAACTAACTCAAAGATATTAACAATCTATGACATACAAAATATGACATGTACTATGTCGTATATAACATATCTCCTATCATAAATTATGCAGTATGTAGTATGTAGCATACATTATATATCATATTATACATTATGCATTGCACATCATATATTATACATCATATTTTATATATTGCATATAATAAATATTGTATAATATATGTCATGTAGCACATATGATATGTTACATATCAGATAACATATATCATATTAATACATTACATGTCATATATCCTATATCATATCATCATATATATTTCATAGATCATGTATATCATACATCATCCATATATGTATCATAGATCATTTATCATACATTGTTTATCATATACCAATCATATATTAATGTTATATACCAATATCATCTTATATATTAATTATAGTGTATGTTATATTGTATCAACTGTATTCTATTTTTATATTAATTCATTTATTTATATTACATCTAGATTGTAGCTTTTCCTCCCTCCACTCCTCCCAGTTCCTCCCTCTTATCTTCCCTGCAATCATTTATCCCTCTCTTCTTCTCTTTAGAAAAGTGGTGGCCTCTAATTGTTATCAGCCAGGCTTGGCATCTCAAATTTCAAGAGGACTAGGTACACACTCTTCTATTGAGGTTAAAGCAGGCAGCCCAGTTTGAGAAAAGGGATCCAAAGGTAATCAGAGACAGCCCTGCTCATGTTTTAGAAGTCCCACATGAAGACCCAGCTACTCAACTGATACATATGTTCAGAAGGCTTAGGTTTATCCCATGTGTGTTCGCTGTTTGGTAGTTCGGTTGCTATGAGCCACTATGGGTCCAGGCTAGTTGACTTTTTTAGGGTTTCTTGTGGTTTCGGTGACCCACTGGCTCTTCAATCCTTCATTCCCTACTTCTATATGATTCCCCAGCTTCACCTACTATTTAGCTGTTAATGTTTGCATCAGTTTCTATCAGGCACTGGATGATACCTCTCTGACTACAGTTATGTTAAGCCCCTGTTTGCAAGTAGCAGAATATCAGTAATAGTGTCAGGAGTGGGTTCCTTCTCATGACATCTAAGTCAGTAATTTGTTAGCCCTTCCATCAAATTATGATGCATCTTTTGCACTTCTACATCTTATAGCCAAGAGGAATTTTTGTGTCTGTGTTGGATTCCCAATCCCGCTATTAAAAATCTTGGCTGGTTATAGGAGATGGATGGTTCAGGCTGCATATCCCCCATTTGGAGTCTCGGGGTGTTTTCATTGTGCTAGGTTTCTAGCTTACACCAGAAACACCCCACACATTCCAGTTTTCTCTTGCAGTACTCTCTCCCTCCATCATCCCAAGACTTCATCTTTCTTGTTCCCATCCTCCATTCACCCTAGATATTTAATCTATTACTCCCTCACAGTGAGATTCAAGCACCCTGCGATGGACCTTCCTTGGTACTTAGTTTATTGGTTCTGTAGTTTCTAACACAGATATCCTGTGCTTTATGACCAATATCTACTTATAAATGAACACATACCATGTTTGTTTTTCTGGGTTTGTGTTATCTCTTTTGTGTTTTTTGTTTTGTTTTCTTTTTATGATTGCTTTGTTTTAAAAGGAAGATAAATAAAGGGTATAGAGTGTGAGGATGAGTAGAGGATTTGGAAGGAAAGATGGGTTGGGGAAAGACAAAAGTATTATCAGATTATATATTATGGAAATTATTTTCCATAAATTCAACAAAAATAATAACAACCCAAATTTCACAAATTGACATATCCTCAATTCTATGTATTTGTCCCTTTTAATTGGGGCTAAATTCACAAAATTCTCATGAAGATAAATGGAAATGTTGAAAAAAATCTATTTTCACAGGGAGTGCTCTGACCCTGGAACTCAGGTGAGATCGCCATTTTTTCTCCTGTGTCTCTTCAAGGCAGGTCCTCAAAGGAGAGCACAGGACACAGAGCAACAGATCTTCTAGGACATGGTCCTACTAAGGGCCTTCATCCTCAGTCAGGAAATGGAACTAATACAGTCCTCTGTGAACCATCCCTGTCAGAGGAGAGCTTGCATCCAGGGAGTGCTCTGACCCCAGGACTCAGGCAGGATCACCATTTTCCCTCTGGTGTCTCTCTAAGGCAGGTCTGCTCAGTACAGCACAGGCAACAGAGCTTCTAGACAGGGTCCTATGGGCCTGCATCTGGAGTCAGGAGGTGGGGCTGTTCTGCAGCCCTCTGTGCACAGGTCATACCAGGAAAGGACTGATCTCCCAGGAGTGCTGACACAGGCTTACAGACTCACGGGAGGAACAAGCTCCAGCCAGAAACAGCAAGAACATCTAACACCAGAGATTACCAGATGTTGAAAGGCAAACATAAGAATCTTACCAACAGAAACTAAGACTACTTGGCATTATCAGAACCCAGTTCTCCCACCACAGTGAGTCCTGGATACCCCAACACACCATAAAAAAGCAAGATTAGGATTTAAAAATCATATCTCATGAAGCTGGTAGAGAATTTTAAGAAGGACATTAATAATTCCCTGAAAGAAATAGAGGAGAACATAGCTAAAAAGGTAGAAGCCCTTAAAGAAGAAACACAAAAATCCCTTAAAGAATTACAGGAAAACACACAAAACAGGTAAAGGAATTGAACAAAACCATCCAGAATCTAAAACTGGAAGTATAAAAAATAAAGATATCACAAAGGGAGACAATTCTGGAGATAGAATCCCTAGGAAAGAAATCAGGAGCCATAGATGCAAGCATCACCTCCAGAATACAAGAGAATTACACCAGATTTCTCACCAGAGACCATAAAAGCCAGACAATTCTGGGCAGATGTTATACAGACCCTAAGAGAACCCAAATGACAGCCCAGGTCACTATACTCAGCAAAACTCTCAATTACCATAGATGGAGAAACTAAAATATTCCATGACAAAACCAAATTCACGTTCATGAATCCAGCCCTTAAAGGGATAGTAAAGGGAAAACTCCAACACAAAGATGGAAACTACACCCTAGGAAAAGCAAGAAAGTAATCCTTCAACAAACAGGAAAGAAGATAGCCACAAGAACAGAATCCTAACTCTAACAACAAAAATAACAGGAAGCAACAATTANTTTTCCTTAATATCTCTGAATATCAATGGACTTAATTCCCCAATCAAAAGACATAAGCTAACAGACTGGCTACATAAACAGGACCCAGCATTTTGCCACATACAAGAAATCCACCTAAGGAACAAAGACAGACCCTACCTACCTCTGAGTAAAAGGCTGGAAATCAATTTTCCAAGAGAACAGTCCCAAGTAAAAAGCTGAAGTAGCCATTCTAATATCCTCTTCAAAATATGCCCCAGCAATGAAAACACATCACAGTTAATAGGAACACATGCTGTGTGCCTAGATTGGGCAGATCTACCAATACACTATCATCTTCCACAGTTTCTGAGACCCCTTAGAACTTGCAGTTTCTCTAGGCCATGTGCTTCTGCTCCACTTTTCTTCTTCCTCCTCCTCCTCTGTGTCCTCTCCCTCTTCTATTTTCTCTTTCTCTCTTCCACCTTCCACTCCACCTTCCCTTTTATCTGCCCAATCATCAGCTCTCCTTTATTTTACAAATTAAGGTGGGAAGCAGGTTTACAGGAAATCACTTGCATGCTGACTCATTCCTTATTCATATCCACTCACAGGAGAATGGAATTAACATCAAGCATAATTAGCCCCAGGGCTATCCAAAACAGGTAAACACATACAATGACAAGTTTGAAGACCTGAGTAGAAGGAAATCTTTGCCTCTCTAGTTGTATGTTGTGGTACACAGAGAAAATAAATACACATGGATAAAACAAACGCACTATATAGTTTGGAATAATCTGTTATAGAAGCACAAAGTGGGCCAAGGTGGTTCCGTAGACTATGACACATAAGATTTGATTGGGGTACACATTCCTCTTGAGTTAACTTCTGGAAATGCACTCATGTATTTTATCACTTGGTTTGAATTATGTGGAAATTGATTTCAGTCCCTGCAGCTTTTTCTCAATAAAGAAAAACAAACAGAGAAGTTGTCATATAAGTTTGACTGTCATTCATTCGCTTTGGCATTATTTTCAATTGATAATGTTCTCTGTTTCATTTTAGTGTGCTTACATTTAGGAAAAAGTGAAAATGAAAGAGAGATATTAAAAATAAAGAGACGAAGAGATTCAGCAGGTAAGTGTAGGGAAGTATTCAAATGGCAAACTTTCCTTTCCTACATAGAGTTCTAGCCACTTAACAAAGTACTAAACATGCTACTTTCCAGGTATATTTATTTTATTAGACAAAGACACTCTGTCAAAAGTGAAGAAAGTGGGATCTACAAACAGGATGCTGCAATGGTTCGCTGTTGTCATTTCTTCTATTGAAAAAGAGTAGACTGAGCTATAATCTGCACAAACTTCCACTTGCTTCTTTCAATAATTAGAAACCTTAACCGTATTTTATACATATATCATCTACAATATATACCTTAAAATAAAGTCATTTATTTGTTTTTACCCAACATAACACTGATGATTTTTTGAATTGTATATATTTAGTAACATTCTTTTAATATTCCAATAGTAATGCTATCTAATCTTCATAAAAATGATGGAAGATTGTCCATGTAAGAAATTTTTTGACAATATATTAATTAATGCTTATTTTAAGGAATATAATGCTGGTTTGTATAGGCATAAAGGATTCGATATAGTTGAGATTTTTGTGTATATATTTGTGACTGGTAATAACTACAAGGTGGTTTCAGTTGTAATAATTTCAGTTTCATTAAGTCAAGTTATATATGTATTGAATTTATTTATTTTATAAAATACTACTTTTATTAATATAATCATATATTTTACTTGAATTCAGTCATCTCCATATTTTATCCTTTTTAGATTTCATTATGTCCTGTCATATAGCTTCATAAATGAGTTATTATATTGCCAGTGACCAGCATGGCATTCAGGTAGACTGAGGTAGACAGCCATAGTGTCTGGCAGTTTTAGTGACAAATGTTGTGATTGTGAGGGTGAAAGATGCAATTACTGGGACAAAAGTAGCTTTGTTTTGTGTAGGAGGCTATGGCCCCTCCCCTGGGCTACCCGAAGCCGCACCTTAAAAGATGGCACCTGTTGGCTATGGAGCTTGTGGTAAACAGGTCTAAGGTACGGCTTCGGGTAGGCCAGGGGAGGGGCTGTAGCCTCCTACAGTTTTGGTAATTTTTTTTTTATTTCTAATGCTTTGCTATTCTGTGTCCAAGAGCTGCCTAATTTTGGTGATTAACTTCTGCCATTAGTAGCAGATGATTTGCATGAGAAGCTACTGGGAGGACTCAGAGGGCTGATATTGGGATGCAAAGTGAATAAATAAGTAAAGGAAAGGAAAGGAGAAGAGAAAAGGAGAGAAGAAAAGAAAAGAAAAAAAAGAAAAGATAACAGAAGTATAACAATTAGAGAACAAAGGGTTTTTTGTTTTTTTGTTTTTTTGTTTTTTTGTTTTGTTCTGTTTTTAATACCTATTGTTGTGTTAGAATACCGGATTTGTTCATGTCTGAACACAACACACCTGGCCAAAGCAGTTCCATGTGTAAAGAGGTTTATTGGGAGAAAGAGGGGCAAGAAAGGCAGAGGAAAGTGAAGGGGAGAAGAGAGGAGGGACGTTCCTCTTATATATATGGATGGTGAAGTAGACACAGGTGAAGGTGAGAGGGGAGCCCAATGGATTCTGGGAGTATGGTGGCCATTGTCTTGGCAACAGATGTGTAGGTCGCAATGTTGCCTAGCCCATGTGATCTCACAGGTTTAAGAAGTCCTGATGCCAACGCCTATGCATTGATAGAATAAATTGTGGAATGAAATGTTAATAATAGATTTCAAATTTTAAACCATAATTGTGGTAAGGAAGACCTGAGAATATAAACCAGTGTTATCTATCATGCATAGTTATAAGTACTACAGGGAAAAATAGATTTGAAGGAAAAATAATTAAAACTTGAGGACAAGAAATATACCATAGCTATCAAACTGATTATTATGCTTCTATTAATAATACATAATGATAAATATTCAACAAAAATTAGATAAAATTTATAGAAATAATACAGTTAGCCAAAGTTAAATATTTAAAGTAACTAATTGAAACAAGAGGATATAATGTAATATTATTTGTGAATTAGGATAAATTATAAAATATGTTTTGAAATTAGTCAAGAATAAAGATGTCCTGCACTTAGAGGTACAGCACACGTAGGAGCTATGTCACATGTGCATCAGTAGGTGGCAGACAGAGGAGAGTAGCTATGCCTATGCTCAGTGTCCTAACTAACCTATTACACCTGAGTAACTAGTTTAACATTCCCTGAAAAAAATTGAGCCTGAGACAATCACCAGTGTGGTACCAAGCAGGCTGAGATGGACTCCCAGGATGACAAGAAAGCAGGAGATTAGGAAAAACATGCATGGGATCTGATATTAGGGCCCCAGTGGAGAGTAAGCCTGACACAGACAACACTTGGGTAGGCTGGGCAAGGTGTAAACCCAAAACGATCACCACACTGGGGCCATGGGAACTGGACAGAAAGCTAGCCTGAGATGACCACCTTTCTTATGCTATGCAGGCCTAGGGGGCAGAGCAACCCAGAGATGATGCCTGTTTACCCTCATAATATATCAGCTGGGCATGGTACTCCTGAGATCACTCCTGAGATGACCCCAGAACCTTAAAGACCCCAGGCACCACTAAGAGGAGCAAGTAAGTAGTGGAGAAATGGAAGAAATGAGAAACTGAAGGATGTGGGCACAATGAAGAGAGGCAGAACTGGAGATTCAAGATTAGTGAGAAACAATTTGCTCTGGTGCGATCGGGGAACATGGTGGTATGTTGTCCTGTGTAGCCACTGTGGGCCATGTCTGGGTCTCTGGCCCAGAACTAGCAGGAGTCTGTTACCCACCAAAGACCAGTCATGGGCCGGGGTGGCCTGCCCCCTGGGGACAAACTGGTGTCAGAAGACTATTACACCCTGGTTACACCCTTCACTTGCCTGTTGTTAGGGAGCTGGCCCCAGAGACACGGGTGCAGGAGACCTAAACCCACACCTAATTGCAGTACACATGAGAACAAGGACATGCACACTGCAGGAGTTGCAGGTAAGCTAGCCCTGAGGATATAAACATGGGAGAGCTGGCCCTACCACTTATCTCCCATGAGGTAGCATGGACAAGGGAGAGAGACCTTCCTCCCTCCTTGCTGCTCATCAACTGTGGCATGCAGAACATCTGTGCCTGAGCTCATGCAAGCAGAAGAACTCACCACCTGTACCACTCAGGAGAACAGTAGAATTGATCCTAGTGGTGGGTGCCCTAGCAAGCAAGTCCCAAGGTTGTGAGCAGGAGAGAGCTTGTCCCTCCACTTGTCTGATGTGCTGTGAAATGGGTGAAGGAGAGATGCTTCCCTGCCCCCACCACCTATGGCAGGCATGAGATCTGGCCCTGAAGCCATCAAAACAGGAGAGCTGCCCCTGCCCCTCTCACTTCAGTACTCAGGGAAGAAGGCTCTGCACCTTACCTAGGCAGCACAGTAGGTTCTACTGGTCCTGCATGTCGGGGTTGTGAGTAAGATAGCCCAAGGCCTTGAGTGTGGGAAAGCAGACTTCTTCCTGTCTCTGCTTTCCAGCTGCATCATTGAAGGGGAGATCTCTCCTCCCTTTTGCCCTTTCTCATGTGTATGTGTGGGAGACTGGTTCTGATAGGACCAACTGCCGCAGCACTTAGGAGAGTAGGTTCTATACCATATCTTGACAGCATAAAAGAGTTAACTCTCTCTCTCTCTCTCTCTCTCTCTCTCTCTCTCTCTCTCTCTCTCTGTGTGTGTGTGTGTGTGTGTGTGTGTGTGTGTGTGTCTCACACACACACAATTATGTCCTCATGTTCAATTAAGTAGTGAACTAAAAAAAGAAGTCCTACTATCTTTTTGAAACCAAGCTTTATTTTGAANTGTGTGTGTGTGTGTGTGTGTGTGTGTGTGTGTACAGGTGAGCCTGCCCTGAAAGTGTGATCATGAGTGTGGGAAAGTTAACCCTACAATTTGTCTGTCATCTGGAAGAGTATGCATGAGAGAAATGCCCTCCGTCACCACCACCCCTTGCCACCTATGGTGGGGGAGAGCTGGCTCTGAAGCTCACCTGATACAACAATCAGGAGAGCAGGCCTTGCATGGGCTGCTCAGTAGAGCTGCCTCTGGATATAAGGATAGCCCGTGAGCCTCCCCAAGGGTGTGAGCCCAGGAGAGCCTTCCCTGCCTCTTGTCTTCTAAACAGTGGTACAAATGAGAGAGAGAGAGAGAGAAAGAGAGAGAGAGAGAGAGAGAGAGAGAGAGAGAGAGAGAGAGAGAGAGAGAGAGAGACCCTCCTCCCTTGTCCCTTGCAACCTATGGCAGGCCAGAGAACTGGCTCAGGGGTCATGAGAATGGGAGAACTTGCCACATCCATCACCAGCAATAACACTCAGGAAAAGTGGGCCTAGGCCTTTATTCTTTGCCTGGGTGGCAGAGTGTAGCTGCCTGGCCCTGGTTGTGGGGGTTGCCATGAGCCAGCTCCGAGGGTATGGGAATGGGAGAGCAACTGGGCTGAGCAGCTCAGATACCTCTCAGACACAGATCCAGGATTCTTAATTGACCTAAAGCAACATCTATTCCATCTATGAAATGCTGCACTGCATGAAGGAGCTGGTCCTAAATATCCAAAACTGCAGGAGCTCCATGACACTGGGAATAAACAGGATATCTTGGAGGACTCCTAGCAAAGTTCCAATATCTATAGAGTAGCAGAAACCAAAGGCCTTATACCATACCAACAAATCATTGCAACGAACATTTACAAGCAAAGAAGTGTTGATAAAAGGGTGTACTTTGGAATGTCCAGCTTCTGCCATGAGATTCTCTGTTGGAGAAAGGTTACAAGGGTATAATAGGACAGGTAGAAGGAGAGGGAGAGATTTGGGGATTGGGGTACATGATACAACAAAAGAAGGGGGAGGGAGGTATGGGATGGGGAGCTGTTGGGGGGAAGAATGGGAGGTGGATGAAGTCTGAACTGTAAAAAAAGGATTAAAGAATAATTTAAAAAAAGAAAAGAATTCAAAAGTTCAATGTATTTTCTGAAAACTATTTCTAAAACATGTTTTATTCTGGCAATAAATGAGGGGAATTTTAAAAAGTTCTACAAGAAAGAAAAATGAAACTCAAATATAATTTGTGTACCTCATCTAAGTTTTAAATTATTAACATTTATCAGTGTTTTTATATAAAATAAATACTATATAATATTTCCTCTATTAAATTATCCTTTTCTGTTTAAAATCTTATAAAGGTTTTCATAAGAAATCATTGACAAAATGTACAATTTTAGATCTGCAAAGAGAAAAAGAGAAAATCCAATGTCATTGAAACCAGTTTGAAGAGAATTTCAAAATGAAAGTTAGTATTGATTCTTCATGTCCAAGGTTAGCTTGTCAATGGTGATGGAACACTACTCTGGGTCAAGATGAAGGTTTCTGGTGGATAAAAAGGAAGAAAACCCTCAAGCGTATTAACATGACACACGATATGAGAAAGGCATGTTGTCAATGCCTGAAGAAAAATACAGCTTAGTGTTTGCATGTTCAGTATAGCCCACAAGTTCTTTGTCGCATACAGAAAGTAGTGAATCACATAGGCAAGTGAGACACTGGGATATATCATTAATCCAATACCACTGCTTCTGTGTGTGTTTGCTCTGTAACGATTTTCCCCGTACCTGACAAGCACTTCACGACTTAACATCCCATCTGCTTTGCTCAAAGGTGGCTCAGAGGTGATTATTCTTAAGCATATTTAAAAAATAAAATATTCAACAAAATTAAGAAAGATAATATTAATAAGCTCACTAGTTTAAATCTGATTTTTATGTATTCATGTGGGAATTACTGAAGAGTAAATAAAAGTTGCAGCTGAATAGTGACCCAGAAATATAAAGGACACGATGTATCATCTTGCTTAAACCAGCAGTCCCTAAGAGATCCTGGAACTACAGAAAACTACACGCACATATATAAGAGCAGAAAGCAAACAAAGGAATGTTGTTTTAGCAGCAAATAACCTTTTATTATTTTATCACATGTAGAGAACTGCTTCTTATTCAGTTTGCATATATTTAAAATTACAACTTCATGCAAGATAATTATTTCAAGATAACTATTCTTATGATTTTATTTCTTCCCAAATTACACATCTTATCAATCGATTTTCTTTTATAAAGGTTTTTATTTTTCCTTATGTGTATATGTATACAGGTACCAATGAAAGTATGAAGACTTTCTAGATGCAGTGGAGATAAAGGTTACAGCCTGTTGTGAGCTGCTTTGAATGGGTCAGCAATGGAGCTCAGGTCTTTTGGACTTGCAGCAAGCACTCTCAGTCACTTAGGCTATACCTCACCTCTAATGCAATTAGTTATCTGCAAATGGATGATACCAAGTTCACTCAAACTCCTGAAATAATTCTATGAACTGGGTCATTTCAGCTCCACAGACTTTACCAGTTGCAAACCTTATCAATAATTATGATAGCTGATTAAGTTTTAGCAAGTCTTCAAGCCCAGATATGATTCTAGAGGAAGCCTGGGCCAAATCCTGAGTAATGGTTACATCCATTACCAAACCTGAAATATGCGTCCTGGAATTGAAGGCTGAGCAAGGAACTCTTCAGTCATGTTGAAGAGGAAATAGAAGATGTCCCTTGTCTTGGCAGCCTCCGAGGCTTGGTATGGGTCTGTGGTCCTATTACAGCACAGGACCTGTTTGTGTTCTATACTATCACCAGAAAGCATAAGTAAGTCCATGATGTGAGCTCCAGCTGATTGTAAGGAGCGAGAAAGCTACATTTTCAGTGATATCAATGACTGCAGACTCAACGTTTGAGAAAGAGGGACATGGAAGTTTTCTGTGATAACCCCACTGCCCTGACATGCAAAAGAAACAGCCTAAAAAGGAAGCCATCAAAGAGAACTCCTAAAAATTGGGATAAGGATACTGAAATGTATCTCTCCACAATTTTTGGCTTCTTGCTGTAATAAGCAAATAAAAATAAAATAGGATAAAATAAAATAAAATGAAAAAAGAAAGGGAGAAAAAAAAAACAAAAAAACCCAAGAAAACAGAAAACACCCGATGGATTTGAACATTTTCATGTGTGTATCCTTTAGATTGAAGATTTCTTAACATTAGAATTTAGGATTTGAATTAGAATTAGGATTTCTTAAGACTAGAATATCAGGTTAATGAATTTTTGTCAATATCTGATACAATACCCACATTTTACCCCCAATTACTGCACCATTTGCTTTTATGTGTAACTATAGAAATCTTAGCAAATGAGACAAATCAAAATTTTTCTTATATATGATTTTTGCATGAACTCAAAGTTTATTTAAATACTTATCTCCACCATTTTCTGACACAAAACCTCCTATCTTGTTCTAAGAATGAAGACACTCACTGTGTATGCATAGTGCACTGATAGTCTATGTGTCACATACCAACTATGAATAGTTTCACCCAGTAGAAAGAACAAAAGACATAAAGTTCAAAGTGAGGAAAATGTCCCAGTATTGAAATAAATATATTCCATTTCCTAGGTTAAACTACTACAAATAACAGTATCTTTATAGTAAGAAAGTAAGGAGAAATATATAGAATTATAAAATGACACAATCTACTCTTAAATAGTACTTATATTCATTATAACTCATTATGGAACTTATGAATACTATATAAGGATTTTCTGCAGGATCATTGTACTTCTCCCAGAGTTATATGCTGAAAATTAAACCCTGACTCAAAAAACAAAAAACAAAAACAAACAAACAAACAAACAAAAAAACCTATGAAAATCAGCTGGTATTATTAAAAAGATATAGTAGTCAACTTGGTGAAGTTTCCACCACAAGTTTTTCTATGAATAATATACCAGAGGTAAATACTGAATAATTGGGCTTTTCTTAATTACAGGGCATAGATTTAATGATGCCCCTTGTTAAGCTAAATATTTAGCGTACACACACATACACACACACACACACACACACCCTCCCCCACATCAAACAAACTAACAAGAAACAGCCGAAGCGTTCATAAAGCAGATCGAGGTAAAAGATTAACAAATACCTACATTCAACACTTAAAAAATATTGTCACAAAATAAATAAAAGTGGTGCTAATTATATAGCATCATATGGAAAGCAAAAACTTATTGAATAAATCTAAATCTGTAGATTACCAATGGTTATGGGCAAAAATATAGTTTCTATGTAAAACATGGTTTGATTTACTCTCTCTGAAGTAGTGTATTTTCCAAACTATTGATTCATAGTTGAATATGCATATATGGAAAACTGTAATGTTTCTT
This sequence comes from Mus pahari, assembly GCF_900095145.1. Lineage (NCBI taxonomy): Eukaryota > Metazoa > Chordata > Mammalia > Rodentia > Muridae > Mus > Mus pahari. Next base: position 60,917,509 of record NC_034601.1, on the reverse strand, counting down.
TTTGTAAGACTTTTTAAAACTTAACTGTGTGTATGTATGTATATACGTGTTTGTGTGTTTGTATGAGAATGTATAGATGTCCACGGAGGCCAAAAGAGGTTATCAGAAGCCCTGGTGCTACAGTTATAATCAGTATTTAGCCTCCTGACTTTGGCTGGGAACTTAACTCCAAAACTCTGCAAGCAGCAAAATCTCTTAACTTCTGAGACACCTCTCCATCCTAAATAAAATATTTCACATATGCATATTGTATATTAATCAAACCAGAGTAAATAAGAGTGCATACCTGAAATTTTATGATATATGTATTTAAGTACATTCAGAAAGCTATTTACTACCAACATTGAAATGTATAGTGTAAGACAGTAATAGCATTCATTGGATTATGTCATAGGTAGAATTTATTTTTGATATAACTATTCATTGTAATATACTTTGATCCAAGATCTCTTGTCAGCTTTCAAATAATCGATAAGTGATTCATAAGTGAAACATAAGCAGGTCAGCATATATTTGGTGAGACTTAGTTTCTCGTATCATTTCTTGATAATTAGAAATGAACTTCCAAATACATATATATAATTAAACTAATAGACAAAGAAGAAAAATATAAATTATGCTTTTATAATTTTACTATTCTTACAAAAATTTGGCATAATAATAGCCTGGGATCAAATAAATTCTGTAATAATATTATCCTGCAGCCTTTAAAAATTATAAAATTAAAAAAACTATATATATACATATATATGGTGTGTGTGTGCGTGTACATGTGCATGTACTGATGTGTATGTGTGTGCGTGTACATTCTTTAGAGAGTACATATGTGTGTGTGTGTGTGTGTGTGTGTGTGTGTGTGTGTGTGTGTTTGCATGTGTGTGTATACTGATGTGTGTATCTGTATGTGATTGTGTGGTTCTTTGGAAGGGGGTATGTGGGTATAGGTGTGGTTTTGGGTGTGTGTCTGTATCTAGTTCTGAGAATAATCACTCGATAGAAAATAGCCCATCATAGTTTCACCCTAGGAAAAAGGAAAAGAAATATAGACCGCCCTCATATACAGAGGTAACCATTCAGTCACTGAGTCAGAGTGATGAAGAAAAAAAACGATAATTTCCAATCTTCCCAGTCAAACTTAGAGCCACCATTTAAGAAAGCAGTTGAAAATTCACAGAATTGTCCAACTGGGCTCAAACATCACAGAAGCAGGTCAGAACTAATAATAAATTATGACTGATTTCTTCCAGTTTTGAAGACTTTGTAGCTACACATTAATAACTGAATCCATTCAGTATTTGAGTGACCTACTTTAAAATCAATTAGGTACAAACTAAACTACCTTCTCTGTCTCTGAATTATTTATAACTCCACCCCCATATCTTAGTTAATTACCATTTTATGCTAATTTGTATATTTTATATATTAAACTTATCTTATATTCCTTTTTACTTTTTGAGCTACATATCTTTTAATCCTTTGCATCATATTTTATATCTTTAGAATTTAGGATGTTTTTTACTTCTTTTATACTTAAAAATACTATTTTAACGTTTTTCTGATTCCTGAAATGGTTTCTTCAGTATTCATCCTTAAGACCCTTCACAAGAGCTTTTCTGACAGGACTGTTTAGTAGACCCTTAGCTCTAGATGAGTTAGTGAGAAATTATGAAGCTGTTCAAGGGCCCATCGCCATGCTGTACACAGTACTGTGCTAGTCCCAACAATTGGCCTGGCTCTCTAATATGGGCTTTCGAAAATTATTAGCAATGCATTATTTTATTGGAACCAGAATAGTCACACTAAAGTATAATATAAATAATTAACTAATAATAATTTATGCATATTACTTACTCAAGGAGAAGTCAATAAAAGAATGGGAAATAAAGTAATCATTAATAAAGGAAGAAAAAATAGTGTAGAATTAAACTCCCCCTAAGGTCTTCTACCTCTCTAAGTAGATACATATTTCCTCATATGTTTAAATGCATATTGTTTATTTCACCCATTCCCACACATATATAAGAATATATAAAAATAAATAAGAATGTCATTCTACTACAAAAAACGTTCAAGTGATTCAAAGAACTTATGTAGGAGTGATGCGTGATTCGGGCATCTGGCACAAAAGAGGGATGCTGATACTTGAACATCTTAGCATTATAAGATTTTTGACAGATTTCAAAAATGTTGTCAAATTATTATCTAGGACTTTGAACTACAAGGATTTTAGCTTTGAGAAGGCTTTAATGGGAGGAATCAACCATCATTCACTGAAATAGATAAAACTATGGAGCTAAAAGAAAATTGATTTTTAAAGAGCACGAAGAAAAGTACTCAATTTATCTAAGAGTTGTCAGACTGAGAAATGCTTCAGAAATCAGCAAATGAATGAAAAGAGTCAAGCATTCTAGGGCAAGGATGAGGAAATAGTTGAAAGCTCTAGAGCCAAATACACCAAAGGGACATTAAATGTGGCAATTCAATGTAAATAAATTTTATCTTGCTCTCCTTCCTTTAACCCAAGCTGAATAGATACATTTTTAAAGCAGACTATTAGGAGTGATTTTTGTTTTGTTTCAGAGAAATGAAAAATATTCCAATGACTGCCAAGTGGAATGAGTAATGAATAATATTTATAAATTGCTTTATTTGCATGTACTTTATACATTCAACATGAAGGCTCACCTTTTTTTTTTTTTTTTTTTTTTAAAGACAGGGCTTCTCTGTATAGCCCTGGCTGTCCTGGAACTCACTTTGTAGACCAGGCTGCCCTCAAACTCAGAAATCCACCTGCCTCTGCCTCCTGAGTGCTGGGATTAAAGGCATGTGCCACTATGCCCGTCAAGCATTATTTTAAATATACATCCATTAAAGTAAAATATCTTTAAAACATGTAAATTTATTTTCTTAATTATGAGCATACATAAGCCTAAAAAAAAGTGCCTCCTGGTTCTGGTTGAGCCTGGACATAATTGGACAAATGGAAAATAGATGAAGCATATATCTTGTTTGAGTTGTGGTAAGAACCTGAAGTAAAGAAGATTAGATAAAGACATGCTTACCAAGTACTTCTGTTGCTATTGTGACAAATGATTGCAGATTTCTCTTCTCTGCACTATGGTGATCTGAGCACCAGGAATTAAATATGTAGATAAAAAGAAATTAATAGAGTAATGAGAATATCTTAAACAAAATTATATGAGACAGAAGTAATGAGAGTATCATACCAGTAAAAAAGTAATGAGAATATGATAAACAAGAAAAATTTGTCACTTATGGTGAAGGATACTGGGCAAGTTTTCTATTCCCGGGAATAACCTGGGGCTGTTCTCTACGTTTTGAGGTAGAGGAATTGATTGGATTGTGTTAATGAGGTAAAATCTAGAGAGCTATACATAAAGTAACAGCGTTGTTCCTTGTACTGACAAGCCATTTTTATGTCAGGGTCTGAAACATCAGTTCCACATGGGAATGGGCAAAATTTGATACAAGAATCTTGGCATAGCATTTACATAGGTCCACTGGCTGTTTCAGCTTAAGTAATCCTTCTGGATAGTTTCATGCCATTGGCATTAGCCCCATCGGTTCCCTTCATTCTACCCTCCTACTTGGGAAATATGTTGGTGTCCTATCTCAAAGAGATAAGTAATATATTTGGTAAATTCAAAGAAAACAAAAACAATACATGAAAACAATAATAAGAGCAAGAACAACAAGAAGTAAAAGAACAACAGAAACAAAGCCCAAATGCCCTATTTAGGACTTGTATTATTATCCATTTACCCTGTTTCCTCGTCCTGATAATTCCAAAGAACTAATAAATAAATGTGTTGATTAGGCAACTTAGTTTATGGAAATACTGCTGTTCTTAAAGATAGATAGCAATAAGCATTTGTATAAAATCACATGAAGGACTTTTTACAGATTATTGCAATGGGTGAAAGATTTCACTCAACTCTTTTGATACAAACAACAAGATAATGGGTTAATAGACATACTCAAGAACATTTGGGTAGTACAAAATAAGTTTTGAATGGAATTATTCAGTAGGAAACACTCTAGCATACTTCCACATGTATTCTCTTAGTGTTCTATCTCTGTTTGCTACCCAAAACTGAGGCAAGTGAATGCTTTCAAAATAAGAGATATTCTTAGGAAGACAATTTGTGTAGTTTTCTAAACCTGAAACACAGAGTTAGAATATAGAAATTACAATCTTAAAAAAAAAAAGATGTATTCTAAGCAAATGTAGATAGGATGTCTATTGTGAGAAACTCAAGACAATTTTAAATTTTGTTAAAATTAAGATAATATTGACATCTTTTTGTCACAACAGCCATAAGTTACTAATAAAGTGTTTCTCAGGTTTCACTAGAAAACTATGTCGAACTACCTTCCATAGTATGGCATGATTTCTTCTTATTGATAGTTATAATAGGAAAGAGGAAATTTCTATCTCCATGTGTTTTTTAGACTGTTTATGATAAGAAAATCATTAGTCAGGTGAGAATTTGCCCTACCATAAACCTTTATTGTTAATACAAACAAATATCTTTTGTTTCTAATTTTCTTATTTATAATTTCTAAAGCTGTAGAAGCCAGAGCAAAGTCGGGATAGTTGCAAGTAGAAGAGTAGAGTGAATTAGAGACATATGAATTTGTAGAACAGCTATGAAGACAGGCTGGAGTAACAGAATTATGAAAAAAGTAAAGATGCCGTAGAAATTTTCATAATTTCATCTTTCTGTGATCTGCTACATATTGCTATCTGTAGGGTGTGTCACAGATGATTTCAAACCATCAATAAAAGATCAGTTGCAAATAAGTAAGCAAGAAACATACTTTGCCTCAATTGGAGATAACCACACTTTTCAGTTCATGTATTATTCTGGTAGGGAGTATGTAGAAGAGTCACAGCATCCCTAATGGCCAGTATTTCTTTTAATGAACAAGTGAGGATGTTGTCAAGTGTTTTTTGTTGTTGTTGTTGTTTATTTGTTTAGTATTATCAGAAACATATGACTTACATTTATCCATAGTCTTTCTACTCTTTTATTATCATTATCCATCAATATATCCTACAAAACATCAAATATTTTGAGTAGTCTGGCCCTCCAAATTAGTAACTGTCTGGGAGGATTTGTTAGCAAAGATTTTGATTATTAATTATGTAAGTCTAGAACTTTCCATATGTTTAGCACATTGGTCATACAGGGCTAATAAAGAGGGATTTGCCAGGATTAAAAGCCAACTGAGAAGGCCATCAGGATGGCTCAGTAGGTAAAAGTGTTTGCTGCCCAGCATGATGATGTACATCTTGTCCCTGGGAACCATATGAGGAAAAAGCGAATTTACTTTTCAAATTGTTCTTAGTTCTATACGCCACCTAAACACAAAGTAAATAAACATAATACAAATTTTAGCCACAGAAAAAAAATATTTAAATATAAGTAAATTATTTAATTATAAGTATTGCCTCCCATTGCTACTTTAGAAATCTATATCACTACTTATTTCATGATACATTAAGCAGTGATTTTTGAGCTGGTTTAAACAGTATTTTTTTTCTTTAGAAAAGTTTTATGTACATTTGCATTCTACTTCAAACACACAATATACATTCAGTTAAATTCTATGTGTCTATTGACCTATGTACTCCAGGTACTTTCCTTTTATTCATACAACTTTCTTTCTGCTCTGAACACGTCCATATGCTTCATAGTCTTGCACTTTTATCATGTATTGTGCGTTAACAACAGAAAGGTTACACTGTATTGAAGTTCTCTCTCTAGAAACTGATGGCATTAATTATCAGTATTGGACATGTCATTCAATGCTTTGTGTACTTCATAGGATACCCATTCAGAGAGTGAGTGTTGAAAAAAATGTATGCCCTTTATCTACCTTTCATTTGTAGATTTTAAAATTGAATTTCTATGGCTGTCGATATGTATAAGAGTTCAGGTGCAGTTACTGATCTTGGGTCATTTCTCAACATCCACACTGTGACTCAAAGCAGCTATAACTCCAGAACCCCACCACCACACTAATTAATTACTTCATTAGTTGAATATGTTTAATTCACTAATTGACTATATAAAGTAGATATTTGGTAAGGTGATTTAGGAAGCGAGTGTAACAATTATTTTACATCTAACATATATTAACAGAAAACAAAAGAGAAGGCAGGATAGCTAATTATAAGATGTTTATTGGGTATTCTACAAAGTGTTTCCCTTGAAAACAACCGATCCAATTATGCCTGATTTCCCTTAAATACTCAACTTTTGTTCTATTTATCAAGTTTTTCCATAGTAAGTGCATAGCACTTTCATGCCTAGCATCTAAGTCTCTCTGTATGAAACACAAATCAGTTATTTTTTTTCCTAAACGTTCACTGGACACCAGTGATGAAATTATTCAAGGCTGAAAATTTTTAGAGTGTACCATTGTCAATATGACATATCTAATATGCTACTTAGTGACAAGAAAGTAAATTTATAGCCTCATACCTTCACAGAGACTATTTAAAAACTAATTTACTTTAGTTCTGACAAAATTACACATTCACCAAAAGTCAATTCACCATTACTATCCTGAAACTTCTCCTTAAACCTGTTTACTTCCAGACTTGTTAATTTGGTCAATTTCTTTCCATCAGCAGTATCCTTATATAGTATCCCAGGGGCAGTTCTCAGAATTTATGGCCACACACTGGAAATGACATATTTAGTGTGCCGCGTTTGAGGTTACTGTCTCTCTAGCACTTAGTCCTTCTAAGTTTTGGTCCATAATCATAACTGTTATTCTTGTTTTATTTTCTGAATTAATTGCATGTTTCATTTAGTTCATCTTCAAGGCAACTATGGAAAAAGAGAAGACTCTCCAATGACAGGAGTTTTGGACTTTCATTTTCATTTCATTCAGAAAGAATATTTTGAACATTAAAATTTACCCTGTTAAAGATGCAACAGCATGGAAATATTTTTTGTTTACCTGTGGCTAGTGAAACAAGGAATGGTGACTCAATAGATGTTATAAGTTTGGCTTCTGTGATTTCATGGATCACTACCTCTAATCTAACCTGGGGAAAACCACCTTGCATCAAGAATATGAAGACAGGATTCAGATTACACTCTTTGTATGTTTTTGCATCTTTTCCTGAATCTTGAAAAATTCTGATTTAGAAAACTGTGAAAAAAATACCTAGAGAGAAAACTCTACATACAGTCAAAATTTACTGGCATTGGAAGTGTATGTCAAGAATAACAACAATCTGAGACTTTCCTTAGCTTTCAAATAAAATTCTGTTTTAAGTGTGAGATAAAGCGTAGCCACTGTCTAGGGCTTCCATAGTTTTCCTTCCATATTTGGACATCTGCAGACACTCACCGCTTGCACAAAATGGATGTGGGTGCACACTTAACAAAGGCTATTTTCAGTCATGAAATATTTCCAGTTTTGTTCTCATGATAGTAAAATATGACATTTTCTAGCACACTGAGTCTCCTGAAATTCAAAAAGCTTTCTTGGTTAACTTAGATAACCAGGAAATGGATAAGTAAAGATTTTTTATTAGACTTGTCATTAAAATATTATCAGGTCTTACTTAACACATAAGTGATGAAGTTTACCTACCCCTTTAAAGTATTTTCTTATATTATGTGATAGAAAATATTTTAGAAGTATACCACTTCCTGCTTTTTCTCTAATAATTCTTTCAGTAATCATACAGCATAGAACTCAGTCTTTACACATTCAAATACTTGCCAGATATGTGCCTCTCACCATATATTACTTCTTTAAAATAATTTATTTATTTATTAGTGTGTGTGAGTGTGTGTGTTGTGTGTTTGTGTGTGTGTGTGTGTGTTTGCATGCATGTGCACATACATGCACTTACATGCTCTGGTGTTCATACGAAGATCAGAAGACAAGTTCCAGATATGAATTCTCTTTTTCAATCCTTACATGGGTTTTGGTGGGGAGGTTTACATAGCAAATGCCCTTACTCACTAAAACATCTCACTATCACTTTATAGCTCCTTTGTTTTCTGTTTTTATAATTTTAATAATCAAGTACTCACATATGATAGTCATTTATCCACTGAGCTATCTCTGTGTACTTATATCAAAATGAATGAATTACAATTAACCTCAGACTTAAGTGACTGCTAGTAAAAACACAAAAACAAAAATTAAAAACACCTCTATGAAATGATATCATCACCATCACCAACACCACCATCATCACCATCACTACCANCACCACCACCACCACCACCATCATCATCACCAGCATCAGCAGCAGCAGCATCACCACCACTGCCACCACCACAACTTCTGCTATTTAATGCTGTGAGGATGGAAAGACCTGGAGCAGTTGATAATTATACATAGGAAACTATATGGTAAAGAGTGAAACACAGACCAACAGGACTTAGGTATTACTTTTCACCACTGTGATGAGCTTTCTTTGAAGTAAACACATTTACTAATGTATCATTATAAGTATGACTCTTCTGAAATACTTCAAGAAAGGATGTCAAGTAGCATTATGTAAACTATCAATCCATAATCTCAGACAGTTGAGAAATAAAGCCATTTTTTTAAATTATTTTCACCCATCACCCAAAACGAAACTACAATATTTCATGACAAAATATGTTGAAATGCCAAACAGTGGTGGCACATCCCAGCACTTGGGAGGAAGTGGCAGGCAGATTTCTGAGTTTGAGGCCAGCCTGGTCTACAAAGTGAGTTCCAGTGTCCAGGGCTATGCAGAGAAACATAAAAAAACAACAACAGCAACAACAAAGAAGAAACAAATGTTTGTAATATATTAAACATTGCTAAGTTTACTAAAATGCTTTAGGAATATATTAATATGAATGGGATCAATTTTGAAGCCAAAAAAATGAGTACAGTGACAAATAGGTATTGAGGAGAGAAGTGTTTACAGATCTTTGAGAAAATATTTACATAATCAAAATTAAAAATAGAAATACACAGAGATTTCAAGATGGTGCCTCATTAGAAACTTTAACCTTAGTGATAGTAGTTTGTGGTACAAGAAAGTACTCATCACATGACTGGTGAAGAAAGGTAACTGTGATTATCACACAGCTATGTCCTTGTGACTCACAACAGAAATCTGCTATAAGATATACTGGTACAAATACAGTGACTGTAATCAACACCACCTTCAGATTCAGTTTACTACACACTCCATTAAATGAAGTTAATATGTAACTCTGTTCAAGTGGCTAAGAACCAGAAACTACTCTATAACTATTAATGTGCTCAATGAAAAGATTGACTAAGCACATGGTTGTATGCTATTTCCACATATCACTGTAAAGATCCACTCTCATTGGTGTAACCTCTCCTTGCAGCAGAAGGGAAATGCGTGCGTGTGTGTGTGTGTGTGTGTGTGTGTGTGTGTGTGTGTGAGAGAGAGAGAGAGAGAGAGAGAGAGACAGAGACAGAGACAGAGACAGAGAGACAGAGACACAGACAGAGAGACAGAGAGACAGAGGCAGAGACAGAGACAGAGACACAGAGAGAACAATTGAGTAATTTAAAATCAGAGGACAAGGACCCCCTCAAATCTCTATGTCTCAGTCACTCTTCTAGTGCTATGAGAAGAAACCATAAGCATGGTGACTCTTGCCAGAGAAAGCACTTAACTGGGGGCTTGTCTGATGTTTTAGAGATTAGTCGATTCTCATCAAGGCAGAGAGCATGACAAACAATGCTGGGGTGTACCTGAGAGTTCTATAACCATTCCACAGGCCGAAAGAAAAGAAACTATACCTGCCAAGGGCTCTTGAAATCCCAAAGCTCACCCTAGTGACACACTTTCTCTAAACAAAGCCACTCCTATTCCAACACAGCCACACCTTCTAAATCTCGCATTTCCTTCTAATTATTCCACTCCTTGGAGACTAAACATTTGACTAGAGGAGCCTCTGTGGGTCATTTTTATTTAAACAACCACTGTGCACTTTTTTATTCTAAGATGAGGTGGATGAAGAACCATATTAGATAATATTCTAAACTTTCTCATTCTTAGTATAATTTTTACATTTGCTTTCTGAACAGTTTTTCATTTTGTCTCTATTTCGGTAATTGAAATAATTGTAGATAATGATGTTAATGATTTTCTCACAATGAATGCTGCTTCCTGTTAGTCTGAAAGATTACTGAGTTTTTTGATAAGTTGACCTTACACTTTTTTTCTATTTGTGAACCTGAAAACTTTCTGCATCTTCTAATATATTTTTTTGAATTTAACAATGATAAATTTTATGTGCAAAATAATTAGTCATTTGTTCTGGGTCACTTTTAAATTCACCATATCAGTGAATGAATTTTAATGAATAAGAGGATTCATTTCATACTGGCCAGGACCATATCTAAGACTCATCCTCAGAAAATGGTGCCAAATAGCATTAGTCAGGCCCTCATAAAGACAAACTCACAGGGCTATATATTTCATGCCTTCTTGCATTCAAAACCAAGCACACATCTTTATGTGCTTCCTGCTTGGTGTAGTAAAGCACCCATTCTAAGCAATCAAGCTTGTTAGCTGATGTGAAGACACACATTTTGTGATCCTACATGCACACCAGCTTCCATCATTCAGGGAAGTTCTTGGAGAGTGGCATTTAGATGTGAGTGGCGTTTTGTCTTGCACTTCTCTTTAAGAACAGTAACTTTAAATTTTTTAAAATGTAGTGTTCACCATTCTCATTCTCCAAATGCTTTATTCATTGCCATTTTATATTAATTCCTGTATATTTAGTTTAATTTATTGATTTAAGGCAGAGTTCTGTATTTCAAGTATATATGAATTTCGGTACTAATATTTATTTTATTGTTTTATTGAATTGCTAATGTTAAGTAAAGACTCAGATTTTCACTGATTCTCCTTCAATGTTTTTTTTTTTTTTTTTTTTTTTTTTTTTTTTTTTTTTTAACCTGGAATTGGGCCCTGAGTTTTCTGGGTGGATCTGTTAGTGTTGTGCCAGGAGACTTCCTTTCTTACCTGGGATATGCCTTATGAGCCTTCATTAATTCTCTACAGTACAACTTTTTCTTTTGTTTTAATAGACACACATGTTTGTAATTATTAAAATGGTTATTAGTTGTTTCATATTCAAATTTTATGCTTAACTTTGACTAAAACAATACATTAATTGGCTTGACTGAGCACTGGAGAATCCTTTCATCATCTGATAATATCAGTTTTATCATTTTCTAATGTGAACCTAGAGTTTGCAACATAAGTTGTATGTTTTCTGTATATTGCTCAGAAAAACAAATTTGGAGATACTGGAAAGAATTAAAATTGGCAATAACGTTGGAAGTAGATTCACGACTTCTCTAGTTACCAGTCAATAAAGTCTCTGTTGTTCTAACTAAAGTATATAACTGTTAAAGCATATGGACCATATGTATTTATCTCCTCTAATATGTATCTCTTTAAAATAATGGCTGCCACTGAGTATTTATAACCACTCTACCTTCTTAGGATCTAGAAAAGAAACATTATGAACTTAATTGAATTCATTTCAAATAATAATAGTTCCTTAATTTAATATAATGAAAGATTTTATCCATGCTCTATTTTAGTGATGAATGAAATTTCATCTATTTTCTTTCATGCATTTGTCTTTTGATAGTCTATGAACTGTATTCTTCTGTTACTTCTGTACTAATGACTCAAGTAGAATAGTTTATTATGATAAAATTATAAAAAGTAAATAGTTACATTGTTTTCTGGTTTTGAATTCAAAACAGAAATTAGTTCTTAACAATTTATCTCAAATAAAAATTTTAAAATTAAACATATATTCTGATACATATTATATTATATATAATATATAATGATTTTATAATATATTATAATATTTTAATTAAATTGATACATTCTACCAGATACCATAAAACATATTATTCCATAATTATCTATTGATATCTGACATACATAAATATGATTAGATTTCACAGAGAGTTCATATTGTTTCAAATTGGGAGGGATAAAACTTTATTTCATAAAGGTAGCTATTTTCTTAAAATAAGTTTAGTATATTTCAAAAATATATATAAGCCTCATATATTCTAGAATAGGTATTGGGAAAAGCATTGTTTTTTATCATGAAAGTTCTATCAGATTTTGTTGTTCATTTGAGAAACTGTTTTCTAGTGAAGCAGATGGAAAAGCTGTAGGTAAACTTCAACTGTCATTAATTATGTATATCTCTTGGAGTTCAACAGCTGGTATCATTATAAATGCTATTAGCTGTAATGAACATGTGTGTAGTATTTTATCAAAAGATGCTTCCAATCTTTAATCAGTACATAATCGTCTTAAGACATAGATGTAGGTATTTATGTCAAGTTGAAAATGATAAGTAACCTTGTGATATTGCTTTCACAATACATGGTTGTATCATTAGTTTCAATAAAACTCAATTCCTTGAGTAAACGGCAATAATTATAACTTTTATCTGCTTGAATTTTGGCTATTATTCAAGAATTATGGTGAAATATAATCATTTAATTTTTTTATATTTTGATGAAACAGCAATTCCCTATTTTTAAATAAGTTACTTTTGTGTAGGAGTGAGTTGTTTTTATTGCTTTATCTTAATATTTGTGTTAAAGTTTTCAAAACATTGTCTACTAGATTGTAATTTATATTGATTTTTAATAGAAAAATAGGACAAAGGTCATAGTATAAAGTATTAACATATAATATTGAAAATATAGAGCCCACCTCCAGCAGGAAGACAGGGCATCTAATAAGGGAGGGCGTTGCCATCCCACAGTCAAAACTCTCACCCATAATTTTTCTTGCCTGAAAGAACTGCAAGGAAGGAAATGGAGAGGAGCCTGAGGAAAAGAAGGTCCAGCGGTAGGCCCAAAATGGGACCCAACTCAAGGGGAGGGGCTATTACTGAGTATATGGAGCACTCACAAAAAAAGATCCTATCATGACCACACTCTGGAAGACCCAACAAGCAGCTGAAATAGTCAGATACAGATATTTGCACCCAAGCAATGGACAGAAGCTACTGAACCCTGTGGTTGGATTAAGAAGAAGCAGGAAGAAGCTGAGGAGGAGGGCCACCCTATAGGAGGACCAGCAGTCTCAATTAACCTGGACCCCAAGATCTCTCAAACTTTGGATCACCAACCAGACAGCATACACCAGCTGATATGAGGCCCCCAACACATATAGTGTAGAGGACAGCTTGGTCTGGTTCAGTCAGAGAAAATACACCTAACCCTCAAGGTACTGGAGGCCACAGGGAGTTTAGAAGTCTGATTGGGTGGGGCTGGGGGATAGGAGCATCCTCATGGAGACTGGGGAGGTGGGTTGGATAGGAGTTATGGGATGTGGAACCGTCACAGGGTGGACTGGCATGGGAGAGTAAAATCTGGAGAGAAAATAAATAAATAAAAGACAAAAAAGAAAATCTATTTTTCTTCACAGTTTTAAAATTCCTATCTAAATATAGCGATTCCTGTTTGTTAAAGAGATTTTAATATGCTAAAAGTCATATATTTTATGTAAGCAAACTACAGAACCAACTAGTCTGTCAACAACATGTATTGTTCCACTATTCATAATAATCAAGCTAATCAATCTAGGCATCCATCCAGATGTATATGGATACAAGTATATTATGTCATGCACAAGGAAAATATATTTTCACTGAAATGAATGGAACGGTAAATCAACTGACTAATTGATGGAAGGCATATCCATAAAGATGTTACTTGGCATTTTTCACCCATACATGCTTAATAGGATTTACATGAACACACAAATAAAAACCCAGGCAAGTAGGAGCAGGCTTGAAAAAATAAGAGGTTCAAAGAGAAAGGGAGATGAATAAGAAAGGGCCTCTACATTCTAGCAGAGAAGAAAGGTAAACACCAACCAAGCTACAAAGTCTTTGGTCTACAATGACGGCCTCCATGTAAGATGTGTTAGTACAATAGAGGTAAAAAGCCTGTGAGAGAAACTGATCATTATCTGATTTGAGTTAAGACTCTGTCTGTAAGATGGACGCCATCCTGGACACTGCCTCTGTGGCCAAATAGTTGAGGGACCTAGGAATAAACACATACAACTTGCAAGGAAACATACCAATAAAATGATACCTTACAACATTCTCTTATACTCATAGACTGGTTATTGCGCAACCATTATCAGAGAAGCTTCCTGCTATAGTAGATGACTACAAATACATAGAGCAGCGTATGTTTTCTAATGTGAACACTGGCCCCTGAGATCCAGTTACAATAGACAAAAACATCTCATGTACACTAAATGATTTTATTTGAACTTTGCCCACCATTCTTCTCTGACTGGTTAAGTAACTACAGCCAATTACTGTGGAGGATAGAGGTGGGTGTAGTTTTGTGTACTAGGTTGGGGGTTACAGGTGGTGAACATGAAACTGAGAAGAGAGAGACAGAGAGGAGGAGAAGGAAGATGGAGAGAAGAGAAAGCCACCATTAGAGGGTATGGCCGATGATCACGGGCCAAGTGAAGGGCATCTGAGGATAGGCTGATTGAACAAAATGGCAGCTTGGCCAGGCCTCAAATAGTCAGTAACTTGGGGAGCACAGTTGAAAAATAGCCAGTCTAGTGTATAAAAAAAAATAGATTAGATATAATCACCCAGTAATTGTGCTAAAGCTGGTTAAATAAATCTATAGTGCTCATTCTCCTGTATAGGATATCTGGCTGGATCATATTAAGAATTCTGAACCACAAACCAAAGGGTGAGAATGGCCTAGATTTAGGCCACCTGCACATACATAGCAGATATGAGCTTGGTTGGGATGTTGGGATGCAGCTCCCCCAACAGCTGGGGCAGGGACTGACCCAGAATCTGTAATTTGCCTGTGGATACCATTCCCATAACTGGGCTACCTTGTCTCATTTCATTAGAAGAGAATGAACCTAGCTCTGTAAAGCATGGATGTGCCAGAGTCCGGTAATTCACAGGGTGGCCTCCCCTTCAAAGAGGAGAAAAGAGGGGATGGGAAAGAAGATGAGGGAGGGAGGACTTGGAGGAGAGGAGGCAAATATTAGGATGTAAAATGAACGAATTAATTAATTAAGTAAATAATTGATAAGGCTAATTATTATTCTTTTACAACAACACAATTGGCACCCAATGTGGAACTCTTAGAATCTAAGCTTAGCTGAGAAAGAATCTCAGGGAAAAAGCACATTGTCTTCTTAGTAAAACTGCTAAAAATACAGCCAACTGCTTGAGGAACCATGGAGATGGTTTACACACACATACAAACTCACAGAGGCTATAGAACCTTACACAGGTCCTGCTGTGTCTGTTACAGGCAGTATTACTTACTGAGAAATGCTGAGAAAATAATTGGAAACAAGCTCCAAATCTATGTCCAATTGATAAACACACTACAATGAAAAATCAGTTCTCTGCAATGATAGATACTGAAACTATAAACTATAAACCACTCTAAGGTCAGGCCCCATGCCCTGAAATATACTATCTCCCCAATCAAACTCTTTGTCACCGTTGGAGGGATTTTGTCTCGTAAGGCTTTGACATTTTTGTTGTTGCTGTTATCTTGTTTGTTTGTTTGTTTATTGTACAGATCCTTTAATTGTATATTATTATAGCTTCTGGTTTGTGTTTTTAGGGATTTCCTGTGTGCATGAACATGTGTATCTGTGTATCTACTTGTGTATGTAGTGCTATTTCTCTGACTATTTTACTCCTGTTTGTTTTACTATTTACTAGATTTTAATTTTTATTTATTTATTTTATTTATTTTATTTAATTTTATTTAATTTTTATTTAATTTATTGTTATACCTTAGATGACTGTTTACATTCAAATAAAGACAGAAAAGGTCTGGATTCCTATGGAAAGAAATGTGGGGCTAATCTCAGAGGAGTTAGTTGGAGTATCAGAATCCATAAATGTAATATACTGCTTGATAAAACTCCATTTTCAATAAAAGAAAGAATAAAGATTTAGGGTATGAACATTGTTAGAACTGTCAGTTTGGAAAACTTTCAAATAATTTTATTGACATCTAAACACTGTATATACTTTTGTCAATACATTTATTTAATATCAATAGATATATCGGGTCTTATTATGTTTTTTCATATAAAACTGCCATTATATTATCAAGAACTGAATTCATTAAAATAATTTGAAGGCCATTTTATGGTGAGAAAATTATCTGAAATTGTTTTACATATTAGATGACACTATAAATTGATTATCATTGTCTTTTTAGATTTTTAAGCTATAGTTTATGAGGATGAGTGTTTTTCCTTTATAAATAGCTGTATATACCACATGCTCTCCTGGTGCTAGTAGAAGAAAAGAGTTTTAAGATTCCCTGAAGCTGGATTTACTGGATTTTGAGCTGCCAAATTGGTGCTTGAATTTAATCTTGTTACTCTGGAAGAACTGTCAGACCTCTTAAACACTGAGCAATCTACTATCAGTTGTTGAATGGATTATGTAATTTGAATATACAATATGTGTGTGTGAATACATATATAAAATGTATATATATATATATACTTTTCCATGTCTCCATGTTCACGTCTCTCACTTTGCAAATTATATTCCTATAACTGTACACAAGAGAAATTTTGTTTTGTGTAGTTTGTTTTGAGACAAGATTTGATGTCCTGCAACTTCTTCTGTAGACAAAACTGGTTTTGAACACAAAGAGATCCACTTGCCTTTGCTTTCAGAATGCTAGAATTAGAGGCACATGGTAGCATTGCCCAAAAGAAGAAATTCTTGCCAGGCATAATGACACACGCTTTAATCATATCTTTTGAGAGACAGAAGAGGGTGAATCTCCACATGTTTGAGGCCAGCCTAGTCTACAGAGGAAGTGATTATATAAATATATCATGTTCCCTTCCCTTTATTCTTCAAAAACTCTCCCATCAGCCTTGCTCTTTCAAATTGTACACCTGTAATTTTTTTTTAAATTATTTATGTGTGTGTTTACATTCATAGTGTATTTCTAAACACAGAAATACAACCTGTTCAGTCCACATAATGTCAATACACATATGTATTTTGCCATATGAAGCATGCCTCTGCTTCACATACCTGACTGGTGCATATTGATGAGAGAATAGGACACCAAATGCCTCAACTTTAGTTGTAGCTCTCAGGCAACTTATGGGTGCTAACAATCAAATACAGGGATTTGGAACCATAGGCAATTCTTTTAACCTCTTAACCTTCTTTCCAAGTCCTTCTCTGCAAACTTCTATTCACTGAGAAAAGGGAAAATTATTTTTTTATTTAATTATATTTTATTAATAATCAAAGCAATAAAACTTCTGTATTCTAGGTTGCTTTATGACAGATTAGCGTGTGTTTTTTCCAAAGAATCCATTTTAAATGTTGTGTGAAAGTGTAATTGAAGCTGTTACTTTGATTGTGAATTTTGACATCCTATATAGAAAACAAAATGTAACTTTCCCAATGTGTTTCATAACCATGCCACTTTGCTGTTAGCACACTGTGATGCATGCATTTAATTAGGCTACCATTTTTCCATTTCTGGAGATATGACCAGGGCCACAATAACATGACTGTAGAAAAGTCTAAGCCATCCTTGTTTGGTAGAGAAGGGAGTGTTTAATTAAGGAAGAACAAGTTTTATTGAATTTTAATCAGGATGGAGCAGCCATAGACTCTTTTTTAAAATTTATGAGCCAAGGGGAAGTGGGAAATATATCAAATTAATGTGTATTAAAATCACCTATTGAAAACATACCTCAGGTAACATTCCCTAGGATTGTAAAATGCAGGTAGTCGTCAATGCGTTAAACTAACTCACACTTGTGTGCAGTGGTTGAGGTGATTTAATTATTGTCATACTGAAAAGACACATGCTATTCTGGGTACGTAATGACTTCTTGGGAACCAAAGCCAATTAAATTAGTCAGTCACTCCTATTACTGCTTCTGCCTGCACATGTACTGCTAACAAGGTCCACAGGTCATGTCATCAAGACACCACGGCAAAAGCATCCTTTGCTTTTTTGTACTTGAAATTATGTGGGGAAAACTACCCTTTCTGATTTTAACCTGTTTTTCTGTAAATTATTGGGTGAACTTCATTTAAGTTTTCCATCAAGTTTCAGAACGTTGTGAACTGTACAATGGAATAGAATCTGTAAGTAAAACACAATTCACACATCTTAAATAAGTTAAACACTTTAAATATTGTTATGTCAATTTGAATGTTGAAAAGCCATACAAATACTATTTCTCTTTACAATTTTAAGTATTAGAGAATTTTAAACTGTATTTATTCTTTCTCAATGTCATACATATAATGTACTTTGATTTTATGTTTAACGATTATTCATTCCCCCTCCTTTTTACTTGCATATAGTAAATTCCCTCATACGATTCATCTTAAATAGAATCTCCCTTCTTTCTGTTTCCTAGCTTCCCTGACCTCTCCTTCCCACAGATATAGCCCTCTTCAATTTCTTCTTCAGAAAAGAACATGCCTTAAAAGCTTAAAGCAAAACATACATACATACACACAAACACAAACACACACACACACACACACATACACACACAAACATGAAAAACAACAACAACAACAAAATTACAGCAAAATGCCCCCTTTTTATCACTCAGCTCCTTCTGGAGCATGCATTGCTAGGCCCTATCTAGTGACTTTGTTGACCACAAAGAGATAATTGAATTTTAACAAGTTTGCTTTAATATGCTGAGTATGTTTAGATTCAAAAGAACCTTCTTTGGTGTAAATGTGACACTTTTCTTAAAGTTCTTATAGATTATTGTGGTTTTAATATAAGGCATCCTTTCTTTATGATTCATAAGCTTACGTTGCAAAGCCTTTTAGGTTGATATTTTTAAGTCATGACGTAAATCTGCCTAACAATTACCCTTCACTCACTTCTTGTTTATAAAAATCATGTACAGCTAACTGTTTTACTTAATTTTTTCATCAAAAACCTTTTTCTCATACAATATTTTATGATTATCATTTCTCCTCCCCCAATCCTCTCAGTTCTTCGAGACTTCTTGTCCTATCTTGATCCATACCCTTTCTGTATCTACTTAGAAAAGAAGAAGGCATTAAGGAAAGAAAGAACGAAAGAAACAAAGAAAGAAAGAAAAACAGGAATATGAAAAACAACCCACAATCAAACAAAAACAAATAAGAAAAAAAAGTCAAAAACAAACAAACAAAAAACCCAGAAGAAACATATAGACAGAAATACACTTTCAAATACAGAAATGCCATAATATATCTGAACCAACAATCATAGTATATATGCAAGGAAGCTGTAAGGAAGGAAAAAAAAAATCCTCAAAAAAAAAAAAAAAAAAAACCCTCAAAAGATGCTGTAGCATTAGTTCTGTGTTGGATACCTATTGCTAGACATGGACCCCACAATAAAGTATAGTTTTCTTCTCCACTGAGAATCTCTTGAGAAAATTGCTTTTTTTTTCTTTAATATTCAAGAGGTTATTTATTGAAGATAGCTTCTGGGTAAAGATGGGGGCTTGTTTCAACTTCTCCTTTCCACTATAGGATTTCATCGAGTGTATTCCCCTACAGGCACTGCTCATATTGCCACAATTTTATCTACAGTTCTCTGTTTTTCACTAACTCCTTCAGGACAAGTATTCTATGATGATGGCTAAGCCCGTCATTGATCTATAAGTGTAGTGAAATCCATTTGTAATAAATTTGCCACTATTTTCTTCTGGTGGAACCCTAGTATTTGGTTTTCCCCTAGATCCTTGACTTGTCTAACCTCAGTCACGTGACTGTCCAAGCAGTTGCATGTATGAGTCTCATCTTATAGAATAGCTCTTAGGTCAAATCAGATATTGGTAGGTTACTCCCATAAGCTGTGTGCTATCACTACACGATTTTTATATTGCAGGTAGGTCATGATTATAGATTATATAGTTGAGATGCTGTTACCTTTTTTCACTGGTAGTATGCAGAGTACCTCCAAGTACAAGGACATTTCCTCCCAGAACTACAAACACTTATCTGTGAATGTCAAAGCTCTAGGTAGACATAAGTTCAATGTCTGCCTATTTAATGTGTTCTGTGAATTTTTACCATAAGTTGTGGAGAGCCATGATTTACAAACACAGACACACAGACAGACAGACAGACAGACAGACAGACAGGCAGGCAGGCAGGCAGGCAGGCAGACAGACAGACAGACAGACAGACACACACACACACACACACACACACATAATTTGTCTATGAAACATACCATATCAGGTTTGTAAACAGCCCTATAACGTCCTTTGATTTTAGGTTTCCATCCTGTAATTCTCCTTTTTCTCCGTCTTTTCTACCCCTCACTAATACTTTCATCCTGTGACATACCTTCCTCTAATCTTAGCTACCTACTATTTTTCCTCTAACTAAGACATCCATCTTTTGCACCTAGTCCCCTTCTCTACATTGAGTGTTTTGGATATGCAGATTGTCAATTACTTACCCATGACTTAACATATAAAATCCCTATATAAGTAATTTCATACTAAATTTGGCCATTTAGATATGTGTTAACTTACTCAAGATGATGTTTTTAGTTCCATCCCATCACCTGAAATTTTCATGTCTTTAGTTTTTAATAGCTAGATAATCTTTCATTGTGTACATGAACCACATATTGTTTTTCTTGGATGAATATATAATTCTAATTTTTAGTCTATTATAAATAAACAGAAATGAGCATTGTTGAGAAAGTGTTCCTTTAATCATATGAAGCATATGGAGGACAGTTCCTCTCACTCTGCATATTCCTCAGCATGAAGTGTGATTTGTTTTATTGGTTTTGGCCAGTCTTACATGGGTAAGATGAAATCTCCAAGTAGTTTTGCTTTGCATTTCCCTGACGACTAAGAATGTTGAATAAAGATTGAAGGAATAGCCATCCAATAACTGGCTAAACTTGAAACCCATCTCATGGGCAAACATCAATTTATGATATTATTAATGATACTCAATTATGCTTGCTTTGTTTCACTGATTAATTTATTTGTTTTACTTGTTTAAGCTTCAAGTTTGATTAGTTTTTGACATCAATTCATTTGGGGTGCTGCTTCTTTTTGTTTGCTGTGTGACACTTTTCTTAGAGAGAAAAAAAACAAAAACAAAAAATTACAGGCAATCCTACTCATCCCACATATAGAGATCATGACAGACCAAATGCAGATACTACCAAAGTACAATTTGTTGAAACAGTGATATTTTCTGGGGAGTAAGGATAAGGGGTTTTATAGGAGGAGAAATGACTCCCAAAAAGCTACACTTCCATGGCTTATCTCAGCACACTTGGGAAAGCTCACAAAAGCTGGAAAACCTGAAGAACACTACACAGTCTGCTGGTAACTTAAGAGGCTAGAGAATGTCTTTGCCCAGTGATTCTAGTCTAAACCTCTTTGAGGCAGCTGTGAGAGTTTCTGCTTCTCCCTGGCAGCTGAACTGGTGTATCAGAGTATTCTTTGAAGCTTGGATTTTCTGAGTTTTTTTTTTTCTTTTTTATTTATTTATTTATTTTTGCAGTTCTTATTAACTCTGGCAGAGGAGCACAGTTAATCATGATCAGTCTAAGGACTTTCTGGAGGAATTTTGAGTTGTTTACCTTCCTCAGTAAGAATTTTCCTGTAGGAAAAAAATATATTTAAAACTATGAGGAAATTGTTAGACAGTACTGTTCTAGAACACTAAAGTGTGTTGTTGAGTTACTAGTATGATGTTTTACCAGTGTTTTATGTATAAACATAAGCTTTGCTCTTTCACTATGTTCTAACTTGGAATTTTATTTTCATTCAAGTCAAAAAATGCTTCAAATTTCTTTTCTAATTGCTGTATTGAGCCAGTCCACCTTTTTTCTTCTTTTATAATTTAATTTATTGTTAAAAATTTTAATTTAAATATATATTGATTATATAATCCTTCCCCTCTCCCTAATCCTAACCCTTTCCCTGTTTGATTTTAAGTTCTTTATCAAAACTCAAACTCAAACAAAAAATAAAACAACACCCCAAATCCTAAAAAACAAACTAATATTACACATATCAAAACAAACAGACAAAACACCACTAAACTTTAAACAAATAAACACACACACACACACACACACACACACACACACACACACACACACACACACACACACTTCGAGCTTTTCCCGAATTCAACCACAGAGGTCACCAGCTTTTGTTTGGGTTTACATCTGTGATCTCTTAGAATTTGCAAAACATTTGTCCAATTACAAATGTTTTTAACTTTGAGAGTCTCCACTGAAATGTTAGTTTTTACAGAATAGGTCTGCTTTTACATTTCATTTGTTTTTAAATCCTGCAGCTTTAGTATTCTTTGTTCAGTACATTCAGTTTTGATATTATGCGCAATGAGGACTTTCCTTTTGGGTCCAGTCTATCTGGTATTCTCTCTAGATTTTTTAACTCAAGTTGAGGGAAATTTTCTTTTAGGATTTTGTTAAAAATATTTTCTATGACTTTGAACTGGGTTTCTTTTCCTTTTTCTATTCCTATTATCCACAGATATAGCCTTTCATAGTGTCTCAGATATACTGAATATTTTGAGCCTGTATTTATTTTTAGATTAAACATTTTCAATAAGAAATTCTCAATTTGAAGAAAATTCATAATATATCCATGTATATTAGTCAGAATTTTGTCTGTTTTTTATAGTTAATTACATGACATCTTTTTGTATCTGTGATCATCTAAGAAAACAAGCATTTGTTATAATCATTTAGGTGGAGATTGGTAAAGAGAAAGGAGAGGGTTTTTCTAGACTATTTGTGTGTGTGTATGTGTGTGTGTGTGTGTGTGTGTGTGTGTGTGTGTGTGTGTGTGTGTAGGTTGGTTATATAAAGCATAAATATACATGTATACATATATGTATATATCTGTATATATATAGATAGATATATAAAAAATGACTTTTTCAAATTCTTCTTTATGAAGTGGAATCTAGAATAACAGAGTAAATGAGAATATAACATCTAGGAAACCATTTAAGGCTCACTGTTTTCTTGTCTATTGTGTGGGAGCTAGAACAATTCATTTTTTTCTTCAGATTTTTCTGAAAATAACTACCAGGAGACCACATCCTCAGACCACTGGGGTTACCTCTTATTCTACATATTAATTTGCATTGGCAGGATATGTTGGAAGACAGCCATTTGCTACTATTCCAAGTAGAAAATGTATTATAGAGGATGTTGTAAAAGACACAGATATGGGAAAGTGTATAGTATGAAAAATTATGATTAATTTCTTGGTGGTAGTAGGTACATAATTGAATTATAAAATAAGCAGAGCTTATTTTAGCTAATTAGGAAGTATAATAATAAAATAAATATTTGTGTTATAACATTATAGATGATTAAGTTTATAATTTAGTTCAACAAAGCAACCTGGCCACAAAAAAATAAAATAAAATAAAATAAAAATTGGTCATTTCCAAACATTATGACTGTTGAGTTCAACACTCTTGCTAAATCAATTTATTCGTATCGAAATATGCAAAATTATTAAGGTATATTCATTGTTAATGGACACAAACACAAAAATCTAGTTCTTTGTCAGTGAGATTTTGCACAGATTTTTGTTATAAATCTGAATTTTGAGTAGAAATATTGAGATTTATCATAAATCATAGTGAAAAAATCAGTTTAAAGTTTATAAAATGATTGAATCAATTTACAATAGTCCTATTTAAGAGATGATTAATTTCAAATATTCCTACTTCTTAAAACTAAGTTTCATCATGCAGTTTCATCATAAGAAAGAACAACTGCCATTGTTATTGAATATGGAAAAATATTAAATTAACTCATTGATTTGCCTTGAAGTATTCAAGATAAGTCAAATGTTTTACTTCTTTCTTCTACTTTTTGTTAGATATTTTCTTTATTTACATTTCAAAAGTTATCCCCTTTCCTGGTTTCCCCTTCCCAAAAATCCCCTATCCCTTCCCCCTCCTCCTGCTCACCAACCCACCCACTCCTACCTTCTGGCCCCTGCTATCCCGAAAATTCCCTTACCCTTCCCCAACCCTTGCTCCCTACCCACCCACTCCCATTTCTTGGCCCTGGCATTCCCTGGCATTCCCACATATAAAGTGCTGGGTCATATAAAGTTTTCAAGACCAAGGAGCCTCTCTTCCCAATGATGGCCGACTAGGCCATCTTCTGCTACATATGCAGCTAGAGACATGAATTCTGGGGGTACTGGTTAGTTCGTATTGCTGTTCCACCTATAGGATTATAGCCCCCTTCAGCTCCTTGGGTACTTTCTCTAGTTCCTCTAATGGGGGCCCTGTATTCCACCCAATAGCTGACTGTGTGCATCCACTTCTGTGTTTGCCAGGCACTGGCATAGACTCACAAGAGGCTGCTATATCAGGGTCTCTTCAGCAGAATCTTGCTGGCATGTGCANTAGTATCTGGGTTTGGTGGCTGATGATGGGATGGATNCCNNNNTGGGNTAGTCTCTGGATAGTCNATCCTTTCATCTTAGNTCTAAATTTTGTCTCTGTANCTATATCCTTTCATGGGTATTTTGTTCCCTATTCTAAGGAGGAATGAAGTATCCACACGATGGTCTTCCTTCTTGGTTTTCTTGTGCTTTGCAAAATGTATCTTGGGTATTCTAAGTTTCTTGGCTAATATCCACTTATCAGTGAGTGCATATCTAGTGACTTCTTTTGTGATTGCATTACCTCACTAAGGATGATATCCTCCAGATACATCCATTGCCCAAGAATTTCATAAATTCATTGTTTTTAATAGCTGAGTAGTACTTCATTGTGAAAATGTACCACATTTTCTGTATCCATTCCTCTATTGAGGGACATCTGGGTTCTTTCCAGCTTCTGGCTATTATAAATAAGGCTGCTATGAACATAGTGGACCATGTGTCCTTATTACCAGTTGGAAGATCTTCTGGGTATATGCCCAGATGAGGTACTGCTGGATCCTCCAGTAGTAATATGTCCAGTTTTCTGAGGAACCATCAGACTGATTTCCAGAGTACAAGCTTGCAATCCCACCAGCAATGGAGCAGTGTTACTCTTTCTCCACATCCTCGACAGCATCTGCTCTCACCTGAATTTTTAATCTTAGCCATTCTGACTGTAGTAAGATGGTATCTCAGTGTTGTTTTGATTTGCATTTCCCTGATGGTTAAGGATATTGAACATTTTTTCATGTGTTTCTCAGCCATTCAGTATTCCTCAGTTGAGAATTCTTTGGTTAGTTCTGTACCCCATTTTTAATGGGGTTATTTGAATTTCTCAGGTCCATCTTCCTGAGCTCTTTGTATATATTGGATATTAGTCCTCTATTAGATTTAGGATTGGTAAAAATCCTTTCCCAATCTGTCGGTGGTCCTTTTGTCTTGTTAACAGTGTCTTTTGCCTTATAGAAGCTTTGCAATTTTATGAGGTCCCATTTGTCAATTTTTGATTTTACAGCACAAGCCATTGCTGTTCTGTTTAGAAATTTTTCCCTGTGCCCATATCTTTGAGGCTTTTCCCAACTTTCTCCTCTATCAATTTCAGTGTCTCTGGTTTTATGTGGAGGTCTTTGATCCAGTTAGACTTGAGCTTTGTCCAAGGAGATAAGAATGGATCAATTCTCATTCTTCTACATGATAGCAGCCGGTTGTGCCAGCACCATTTTTGAAAAAGCTGTCTTTTTCCACTGGATGGTTTTAGCTCCCTTGTCAAATATCAGGTGACCATAGGTGTGTGGATTCATTTCTGGATCTTCTATTCTATT
>NC_034601.1:60887598-60888908 GCF_900095145.1 Mus pahari | reverse complement strand
CTCACAGGTGGCCACCTTTCCTCTGGCGAGGAAGGTGCCCAAATGTCTGGAGCCCGAAACAGGGTTTGTCCCAGAAGCTAGGTTTCTTCTGTCTGTCCCAAAGCTGTGTAGCTTCTGCAATACACACTCTCACCAGTGCAGACTGGAGCCTAGGCAAACCAGAGAAAAGATGGCTCCCTTACCAGCTCAGGCAGTGAGAGCCCTTCTGGGAAGATACCTCTTCTGTGGTGGGGAAGGTGCTTGTATGTCTGGAGCCAGAAATGGAGTCTGGCCCAGAACCTGTGTCGCATCTGCAGGCTGCCCTCTCCCTAGCAACTCACTGGAGCAAAGATGACTCTCTTACCAGCTCAAGCAGTGAGAACCCTCCTGGGAGGACACCTCTCCTCTGTTGGGGAAAGGTGCTGGATGTCTGGAGCCAGAAACGGAGTCTGTCCCAGAAGTTGTGTTGCTTCTGAGGGCCACCCAGAGCAAAGATGGCTCTCTTATCAGCTCAGGTACTCCAAATATTTTTCAATGGCCATAACTAGATTTCAGAGAGAAGGTTTTGAGTGCATTTGGAAGCCTGGTTCTTTAATTAATTGAAATAAAGTTTCTATATAAATGTAAGTGACATTGTAACTAAAATATTTATTAATTAACAAGGAATAACAACACATTTTTGGAAAAATTGCTGTGAAAAATTAATAAGAAGGAACAGTGCCATTAGAGCGTGCCTCCAGATAAACTGTATAACCTATGTTATTGCACTATGTGGACAAGTATATTCAGTAAAGTTGTCCTTGTTGGCTTCAGCTTCTAACTGATGTAATTATTCTTTTATTGAAAGCCATTCAATTATTTTTTAATTCAAGAAACATTATAGGTGAACTTAAACTTAAAATTAAGTTAAAGTAAATTTACACACTATATTTAAGAAACAAATCACCTCACCCAGGGTGTGGGGAGGTCTGGCAGCAAGTGAGGGGGGCATCCTCTTGGAGAAAGGGGAGGAGGAATGGGATGACAACAGTGAGAGGGAAGACCCAGAAGAGGATAAAGACTGGACTGTAAAAAAAAGATTAAAGATATTTTAAAAAATAAGTGAACTAGAATTATAAAAGTTTTCCTTTACTTATAGATGTAAAGAGAATAAGTTTACTTAAACCTCCACATAAAACCAGAGACACTGAAATTGATAGAGGAGAAAGTGGGGAAAAACCTTGAAGATATGGACACAGGGAAAAAATTCCTCAACAGAACACCAATGGCTTGTGCTGTAAAATCAAGAATTGACAAATGGGACCTCATAAAATTGCAAAGCTTCTGTAAGG
>NC_034601.1:60854884-60886354 GCF_900095145.1 Mus pahari | reverse complement strand
ATATGACCCAGCACAAGGCAAGGCCTGGGCCAAGTAGTGGGAGTGGGTGAGTAGGGGAGCAGAGGTGGGGGGAGGGTATAGGAAACTTTCGTGATGGCATTTGAAATGTAAATAAAGAAAATAATAATAATAATAATAATAATAATAATAATAATAATAATAATAATAAAAACCTAGAAAAAAAAGTTTACTTAAAAGCAAAATCAATCAATCAATCAACCAATCAATTAATCAATAACGGAATCTCCCTTAGGCATTTATTATTGTCCAGTTTCTTTGAGTCTGTGGATTGTAACATGGGCCCAGGATGGGAGGAGGCTCTGGAGTATCTGCAGGGATGATCCTAGCTGAAATTCCTACTAAGCACAGTGGCTGGGGATATGGAGACAGAATTGACCACCTCCCTTGGAAGTCAGGTGGGACTTCCAGTGGAGGGAAGGGGACATCATCAACACACACACTAAATGTTCAAACCAAATTTTGTTCTGCCTGCAATATAGACAAGGATAAAGATGAAGAAGAATGGAGAGAAGAATGGAGGGAATGGCCAACTGAGTGCCTCAGTTTGAGACCCGTCCCATGTGAAAAGAGCCAACCCTAACACAATTAATGATACTATGTTTGCTTGCTGGCAGGAACCTAGCATAACTGTCCTCTGAGAGGCTTCATCTAGAAGCAGATGGAAACAGATGCCAAACATCCAGCAGAGTTCAGGGAGTCTTGTGGAAATGAGTTAGGGGTGGTGCATAGAAGTGAGCAAGCTGGAAGAATCAAGGATTCCACAGGAAGACCTACAGAGTTAACTCACCTGGGTCCATGGAGACTATAGAAACTGAACCATCATCCAAAGGGCATGCATGGGCTAAACCTAGATTCCCTACACATTTATAACAGTTGAGCGGCTTGGTCTTCATGTAAGATCCCTAACAATTGGAGTGGGGGCTGTCTCTCACCCTATTGTCTGTCTTGAATCCCATTCTCCTACCTGGACTATCTGGTTGGGCCTCAGTGGGAAAGGATGTGTTCCTTCCTGGTGGGACTAAGGGCTGAATGAAATCCAAGGAGGTACATCTTCTTCTCTGAAGAGAAAGGAGTGAGTAATGGGGATAAGATTGGTCAGGGTAGGATTTGGATGAGAAGGTGGAGGGGGCCTTTGATCTGGATGTAAAGTGAATAAATAAATTATTGGGGGGGGAAGGGAAACAAGAAACAAATCAAAGCTAGTTGCATTTTTTTTTTTAAAAAAATGGAACAGACTAACTAAAGGGAAGAGAAAAAAACTTCTGTCTATTATGTGACTGTAACTGTCATTTCCTATTCAGCTTAAAAGATACTTGTGGGTACGCTTGCATGTTTATTCGGGAGATATCTATACCAGTGCTTTAGTTTATGCTATGACAGGGGAAATCTAATTGCAGCTTTAGGGATGCTGAGTGCTGTGGAAGCATTGTTACTATTGGGATGGACAGCTACTAAGCTATAGATCTAGCCTCCCTTAACTCCTTATGCCATCTTCCTTGCCTAGCCAGTCCAGACTTCTTTAAAAAGAAGCAAATTTGAACCCCTATCTCACATCTCCTTATACCTCTCCCCTGGTGCTTTTCTTTAGAAAATATTTTGTAAAGTATAATCTCTGAAACTTTGACAATTTATTATTACTATTATTTATAATTGAGAAGTCACTAAAATAACTTGTAAAACACCCAGTATATTTTGTCAGTACCATCCAGAGATCAAATATAAAGTTTAATAAAGTACAGCATATATTATATGCATTTTCCCCTAGATAAAATGTTCTGTGTGTGTACCCATATTTAATTTTGTCTGACATTTTTGTTACAATAGTAGCTTTTCAGCATTATTATTTCTGAAAATTTCAGTAATATATATTCATTACAATTCTTTAAACTTAGTGTTATTAAACTTCAGTAAAAGTAGGAAATGGATCACTTTATTATCTTTAAGAGATGTTTCCTAGTGGTATATTTTAAGATGTGAAATAGGACATGGTTCCTAGCAAACCCAAAAATTTAGTTACTTTGAAATGAGAAGCCAAAAATAGATAAATTTCAACTTATATTCATTAATTAATGCTTCAGTAGTTTATCTTATTTGGAAATGATTTGTTTTAATGAATATTTATTATTTAATTTAAACGTACTATACCCTTCAGGTTTAAAGTTATCAACAAGATTTTTTTTTTAGCATTTTTAAAAAACATTAAGCAAACCTGGCTGTGATTCAAGTTATTTCTACTGCCAATGAATTTTGTAACAGATAATATGTGTTTATTTGAGTGTAAACTTAGGTCAAATAAAAGTTGTGTATCTGCTACATTTGACCTAGATAGATTTGAACATTTATTAATGTTTAATGGAAGCAAACATTTTTTTCAACACTTGGTTACCACATTATATTAAATTTTTCTTGGATATTTCTTAATTTTGAGGAAACAATAAATTTATATGAATGTTAATCTAAATAGGAGTCGAAGTATATTTTGGCCAATACCACACATAGTTAAACAAACATATGGGGCAATGGACTATGCACAGACAGCCTGGTCTCCAGTCGAGGTGAGGTAGAACCCTGGTGGTGGTAATTCCCACCTACATGGGACAGAAGTCATTCCCTCATGACAGGAGCCTGGACCCCTGGCTCTCAAAGTTACCACCCCCACAGCCCCCACAGGAGAAGCTGTGGCTAGTAGTCACATAGACAGTGTCCCAAGCTTCTGACCTTCAGGCTAAACTCCTCCCAGTTACCTAGCAACAACAAGATAACAGGCCTACTATAAGAGGGGCTGCTTGGCCCCACCTCCCTCTCTCTCCTTGCCCTGACTCTCTTAGGCTTTTACTTTTCTTACTCTCCTTGTCATCTTGGTAAGACTTAATAGGACATAAATGCTTCCATCCAGTATTCAGCATGTGATGGTAACCTTATGAAGAACAGGCAAACAAATAAATGATTAATATCAAAGTTACAGAAAAAGAAAGTCAAGAGTATTCAGATCCATGAAGGACCTGTCTTTAAATTTGTCAGTGGGCCAGTAGAATCATAGTAGAGGGTAGTTCTTAGGAAGTGAGAGTAACTTACTCATAGTCATTATGAATCACCACTCTAACAACAAAAACTATTTAAAAAATAATACAAATTATTACTAATATTCTCTGAGTATGTATATCTAGTAGCATTCTTTGGAGGTCAGACAACTGTTAGGAGCTTGTTGCCTTCTTCCACAGTGGAATCAACAGTCATATTCAGGATGTTGGCAATGCATGCAGTTGCTTTGGTTCAATGAGTCCTCTCACTTGTCATAGATTTTATATTAGATGTACATTATTGATATTTGTTAATAATCTGATGAATCTAAATGATGTCAAGATAAAAAAAAAGTAGGTATATACCTACAGGATCATATCTAAATAGTGGTATTGTAAATACCCACTTATAGAGAAAGGTCTGGAATCATGTAGTAGCAAAGATATGGTAGATGTTTATGGAAATAGGGAAGCAGCTATAATTATGCCCTATATCTCATCAATACATAAACTTTGAATTAAAATATATTAAAGCATTCTAGTATAATTAGTCATGAGATGCAACTGTGTCCTAAGTATAAGAAATCATGAGAGTGGGAAAGCTATAATTAGTAACAGGTATAGGTTTTTTTTTCATTTTTTAAATTATTTTATTAGATATTTTCTTCATTTGCATTTCAAATGCTATCCCAAATGTTCCCTATACCCTCCCCCGCCCTGCTCCCCTACATACTCACTCCCACTTCTTGGCCCTGGTGTTCCCCTGTATGAGGCATATAAAGTTTGCAAGACCAAGGGGCCTCTCTTCCCAACGATGGCTGACTAGGCCATCTTCTGCTATATATGCAGCTAGAGACACTAGCTCTGGGGCTACTGATTAGATCATATTGTTGTTTCTCCTGCAGACCCCTTCAGCTCCTTGGGTAATTTCTCTAGCTCCTCCACTGGGGGCCCTGTGTTCTATCCTATAGATGACTGTGGGCATCCACTTGACAGGCATAGCTTAATGATGCTAAAGTGTCAAAACTGAGCAAATGATTTATCCATGGAAAGGACTGTTAAAATAGTATGGAACAGAGAAAATAGCATGTGGCTTAAACTTTGTTTTAGAGGCACATAGGATTTGTAGTGGTAGTGAAAGTCAAACTGACAGGGGAGATTAATTACTCATAAGCCTCTTATGCCAAGTTAATGTGTCTGAATTCACCCTGACATAAAGTGTGGACACTGAGATTCTTTTATGTGTTTTATCTTTAATTAGGGGTAATTGTACTCTACAAATATATGACATAAAAGTCAATAAGTTGTATGTTAATTGAGAAATCAGTGATTTCTGAGTTGTACTGGGAAGCCAATGTTTGCAAGTCCTTGATTTCTTTAGAAAGATGAGGCGAATGTATTACATGTGTGCCATAGATGGACCTCACTTGGGTTTCTGATCTACATGCAAAACTATGGTTTGGTTACAAGTGGGCAGGCAAGGACTCGGCAAAAGTGAGGTGACAAACAAATACGGACACAAAGGAGTGTGGTATCTGAATGTAATTTGCCTCAAAGCGAGCACCAGTTTTATAATACAGAAAACAAAGGAGTTGGATATCACAGCAGGCAATGTACATTGAATTATCTGACACAAAAAAAGAGGAATGCCTACAAAGGACTGGCAGGAACCAACTGGGATAAAATTCAGTGTTAACAACTGGGATCAAAAACAGCTCCACCTCAGGTCCACTTAATCTTAGAAGCCAGGGGCAGGGGCTTTGTGCCCTTGCCATTGTTCCTATTCTAGTCTATTGTATAATCCACCTTCCCCCTAGGCCATTGTTTGGATGTAACTCAGCTATCTATAGTTCTAAGTATCTACTCTAGCTCCTCCTTAGATCAGACTTCCTTCTTCCTAGAGAATGGTAAACTCCTGTGTAGGGCAGTGAGCTATCCATGCCCAGGGTCAGCTCAAGGACTGACTGCTTAGGAGTGGTGAAGAATCTAATTTAGCTATATGTCAAAAAGTCAGTCCTTAGAAGCACTTATAATAAAGCAATATTAAGGGAAAGCACACAGATCCATTTAACAGCTAAAGTAAGGACATTGTAGCATTCATTATACAGGATGCCACAATTCCAGGAGACTAAGTTTCCATGAACTTTTCGCCTCGGGACAGCACCCAGGTTTTGGGGCCTGTCATTCTTGTCACTACTGCAGTGGATGTAGCACATGTGGAGTTTATACTTTGATATTATAGTAAGAAATCTAAAACATACTAAAATTTACCCATTTTCTTTATCTTTGAAACAATTATACAGCAAATTCTAAATGATAAAAATGTTAAGGGTAGTTAGCTTAAGTTAAAGGTTATCACCCAACTTATGCTATAAAACAGCTCTAGGATACCTTTATGGTCAGCTCATCTAGGCATTTATTTCCTAGAATGCTGAGCTCATTTCAACCTCTGGGATCCACACAGGGGAATGAATAGAATTAATCTTAAAATGTGTCCTCTGACCAGCACATACATTGTAGTATTACAGCTTGCATGCATGCATGTGTGTGTGTATATCCCCAGGAGTGTGCATGCATATACAATAATTTTTCCTAAATACAACTGTTGAGGTCATATAGTGTGACTTGTATGTATATTTTTAGGCCTGACTAATAGGTATGTTCTTCCCTGTGGAGGATAGGGAGAGAGAATCTGAAGAGACCATCACCAGTAGATAGTCATGACCCCCAATTGAGGGATGGAACCACCTACCCAAAAATGTTTAATCCAAAATTGTTCCTGTATAAAGGAAACACAGGGACAGAAAATGGAACAGAAGCTGAAAGAAAGACCATCCAGACAATGCCCCACTTTGGGATCCATGTCATCCACAGACACCAATAAAAATACTATTGCTCATGCCAAAATGTGCTCACAGACAGGAGGCTACTATTGCTGCCTTCTGAAAGATTCAACCAGCATCTGATGAAGACATATGCAAATACTCACAGCCAACCATCAGACAAATCCCTAGAACCCCAATGGAAGAGTTAGGGGAAGGACTGAAGGAATCATAGGGAATTGCAACCCCATACGAAGAACCTGGATGAGGCAGTGATCAGGATGCAAAAATGAATAAAAATAATCATAGCAAGCCAAAATAAAAGCTTTTCTGTATAAAAAATGATAAATACATAAATAAATATATAACTATATAAATCAATACATAAATAAAGGGATACTTCCTTCATAAGGAGTGAGGACTACACTTACATGTACACAAGTGATTTAATAGGAAAATTTGGGGTGGCTATTATGCAAGAAAGAGGGAGGAGATAGGGGAGGTATGTTAATTGAAAATATGGGTATCTGGAGAACAACAATGATCATACTATTACCTTAAAAAAAAAACCTGTATGCACTTAATTCAATGTATAATTTTAATTAACTTTTCTCATCTGACCTGATGGTGTTCTCTTCTCATGTAGGACCCCCATTTTCGGGGACCCCCCAAAGTCACGGGAGTCAGGATTTCCCAGGAAACACGAGAGTCCTTTTTGTTGTAAAAGCATGAGGTAGTTTAATGGCGGAGCTCCGGGCCAGCACGTACCTCATGCAGGAGGCACAGGTGGCCATGGCCTGAAAGCTAGGGGTTTTTATAGGGGGAGGGGGAGGGGCTAGCAAGAATTGGCACCGTTACCCGTGACTGGCTCATTTAAACGTACACATTTGCAGGATGGTAGATGCAAAGGCAGGAATGCTAGGAGACCTGGGGTCAGCGGGACATTTGGTTCAGTCCCAGGAATGTTCCAACAGTGGCCTGCCTGGGCGTGCCCAGGCTTGTCTCACTGTGCTCTCTGCCTCAGGCTTCCAAGCTTATAAACAACTATTTCTCTGGACATAAGTTGCATGAATCCCAGGCCTTAAATTTCATTTCTCTACACTCTCAAAGAGGAAAAGAACAACAAACAAACAAACAAACAAACAAAACCTAACAAAAACCATTTGTATTCCAGGTTCTTTGTATAGCTCAATATAATGCCTGTGCCTCTCCTCAACAGGAAACAATGTTCATGTCTGTTTTTCCTATGGAGGCAAAGTAGAACTAGAGCAAATGCTTAAAAGTATAAGCAGGGCCTGGGGAGGTGGCTTGGTTGGCAAGTTTCTGCCTGCATGCATGAGGACCTGCTTTGAGATGCCACACTGGAGAAACGCATCAGTGGGATCTCTGGGGTTCACTGGCAAGGTACACTACCCAACTAGTGAGCTTCTAGTTCAGGGAGAGACTGACTCAAAAAATAAGGTGGAAAGTGACAGAGGGAGACTCCCAGTGTCATCCTCTGGCCTCCATATACGCACACAGGATGCACAATCAAATGATCCAATGTGTTGGAGCTTCTTCTGGTTATATGGCCAGGAGTGGTATTGCTGGATCTTCCAGTAGAACTTCCAGTAGAACTTGTCCAATTTTCTGAGGAACCACTAAACTGATTTCCAGAGTGCTTGTACCAGCTTGCATTCCCACCAGCAATGGAGGAGTATTCCTATTTCGCCCCATCCTCGCCAGCATGTGTTTCTAGCTGTATATGTAGCAGAGGATGGCCTAGTCGGTCATCAATGGGAGGAGAGGCCCTAGGTCCTGTGAAGGTTCTATGCCCCAGTATATGGGAATGCCAGGACTGGCAATGGGTGTGGGTGGGTTGGGGAGCAGGGGGAGGGGGGAGGGGATCTAGGATTTTTCAGAGGGGAAACTAGGAAAGGGGATAACATTTGAAATATAAATAAAGAAAATATCTAATAAAAAAGTAATTTAAAAATTAAACTGATTGGAGCCGGGCATGGTGGCGCANNCCTTTAATCCCAGCACTNGGGAGGCAGAGGCAGGCAGATTTCTGAGTTCGAGGCCAGCCTGGTCTACAAAGTGAGTTCCAGGACAGCCAGGGCTATACAGATGACCATGTATGAGAAGAATTCTTTTGAGTTGTTGGTCAGAAATATTTAATAGACTCCCAAAATATAGAAGCAATTTTTGTTGGCTGTTTTTTTTACACTACACAGAAGTAGAAGGTAAAATTCCCTATTGCTGAAAGCACCATGCACTTTAGAAACAGAGTCTAGAGGCCCCTGAGATGAAGCTGATTTGAATTTTTCTACTCTGAGGACTAGTTTTCAAAGGACAAGAAGGTGTCATACGAGCTTGGGAAGGAGGGACCAAATCAACAAGCCTACTCTCCTATGGACTTTATGATCCAAATCAATGACCAGTATGAAAAAATAGCCCTCATGTTGCAGTAGTGGCATATGTAGTTAACAACCCTCCCATTGTACTTAAGACCAAGTCAAGAAAATGAAGACCATGCTGGGTAATGGAAACCAAGCCTACATTACTGTATGCTGGTTAAATTGTGTTTATGGGAGGAAAATCTACACAACTCCTTAACAAACCAGAAAAATCCTCAGTAACAACTTATAAGTATTTGTCCTTACACATCGAAGTTTTCATAACTATGGTTTATTTGTGTTTTCAAGTTCTGTTTGGGATATGCGGTCTTATTGTTTACATTTTAAATACTTTTTAAAATAAAATTGTCAGGTCTGACTTTGATATTCCAAGCTAATAATGTTAGACCAGTAGGATTATCTATATCTTAGGTACAGATAAATCTTTTTATGATCAGAATTAGTTTGAGTATAGCCATATGTATTATCTGGCTCTGATCCAGAAATGCTACAGAAATTTTAAGGATAATATAGTTAATGCTCCAAACATTTTTAATATTTTTCATGCTAGTTGTGTCCATTTGCTTTTATTTCCAAATGCACAGCAGTTATGAGTGTGTGGGTGTATTTGTGTATATTCTTCTGTTGATCTATGTATCACAATTATATATATTGAATTCCTAATTACAGTCCTTTCTCAAACTAATGGATCATCACAAAAACTTTGACCTTTCAATTTTCCTATCTTGTATTTTTTTGAGTTTGAAATTTTTATGTATACTTTTAGGGATGAGCCTTATAACCATTTCATTGCCTATATTCCATATATCTGACACACTGAGTTTTTTTTTCCCCTCTAGGTTTTAAATAACTGAATTCATGCTATCATTAAAAAAATACAATGCAAAAGGGTTGATGAGACAGCACAGTAGTTGAAAGGACTGATAGCTCTTTCAGCAGACGACCTTGGTTCATATACCATTCCCATGATACTGGCAGCTTTGATACCAGAATATTCATCACACTCTTCTAGAAACCAGGTAGGTATGAAGTATACGAACATAAATGTAGACAAAACATCAAGTTGTATAAAATAATAAAATATGACAGTTGTTCTGGTGTTCTCCATCCCCTTTGGCTTTTACTTAAAGAGACGGAAGTAGCAAGTACAGGGCCTCCAAGGGTCTGCACGAAATCCTCTGTGTATACATGTAATAACATTCAGGTTTATAATTATATGGCACTCTTTTTGTTTTTTAAATATTTTCTTTATTTACATTTCAAATGCTATCCTGAAAGTTCCCTATAACCTCCCCCCCCCCCGCCCTGCTCCCCTACCCACCCTCTCCCACTTCTTGGCCCTGGTGTTCTCCTGTACTGGGGCATATAAAGTTTGCAAGACATAGGGGTATCTCTTCCAAATGATGGCTGACTAGGCCATCTTCTGCTATATATGCAGCTAGAGACATGAGCTCTGGGGGTACTGGTTAGTTCATATTGTTGTTCTACCTATAGAATTGCAGACCCCTTCAGCTCCTTGGCTATTTTCTCTAGCTCCTCCATTGGGGGCCCTGTGTTCCATCCAATAGCTGACTGTGAGCATCCACTTCTGTGTTTGCCAGGCACTGGTATAGCCTCATACAAGACAGCTATAACAGGTTCCCTTCAGCAAAATCTTGCTGGCATATGCAATAGTGTCTTGGTTTGGTGGCTGATTATGGGATGGATTCCCGGGTGAGGTAGTCTCTGGATAGTCCATCCTTTCGTCTTAGCTCCAAACTTTGTCTCTGTAACTCCTTTCATGGGTATAAGTGTAAAGATGAGTTGGTCTCTGATTCTTGTCCCTGCTGTTCTGTGTTTTTCCTTCCTTTGGGTTGCTTTACACTGCCTTGATAAGTTATTACCTTTCTTTCTTTTTGTCTTCCTTCCTTCCTTCCTTCCTCCCTTCCTCCCTTCCTTCCTTCCTTCCTTCCTTCCTTCCTTCCTTCCTTCCTTCCTTTGTTGCTTTCTTGCTTTCTACTCTCCTCATCCTTCTTTCTTCATCATCATCATCATCATCATCATCTTCTTCTTCTTCTTCTTCTTCTTCTTCTTCTTCTTCTTCTTCTTCTTCTTCTTCTACTACTACTACTACTACTACTACTACACTACTACTATTTCCTTTGGTTTTTCTGTCTGTTAGAAGCATGTTCTTTTCTTAAGGGAGTTGATATGTAGGATAGGTGAAGAATGAAGAAGCCAAGAGGAGAAGGCAGATGAGAAACTTTAATGATTATTATATATTATATAAGAAATGCATCTATTTTAACAAAAGAAAATGGAAATATATAATACTAAAGTGAAATAAATGTTAAAACTATATTGAGATCTGTGTAAAATATCTAATTTTTATCAACAAAGCATCAATAACTATCTAAATGTGAAAGCAAATATTAGGATAAAAAGGGCACTCACAGTGAAAATTCAATATAGAAAATAAATATATTGATAATAATCATTTAAATGAATTTGAGGTCATTTTTCTTTTGTCTACCATTCTTACAAAGAATTGCATAGATATTAGTGTTATAAAAATGAATTTTTCATGAACTATACCAACTAAAGTCAAAGAGAATAAATATTTACTCCATAGTGTATAACCCATGTAAAGTCTAAGGCTAACATAGAAAAATTTCACAGTAATATTTTCTTCACTAAGTTTGATTAATGAAGACTCAAAAATGAATAGCATCACCATTTCCTTGATCATAAACTTGTTCTTAAAAGGCAGAAGGAAACATCTTTATAATTGGGGAAAAAAAATCAGGATTCCCTGTATCAAGTGCTGAAGTTGGCTTTCATTTCCTTGTTTCTTTTTTTATTAAACAAAGAGAAAAAGATACATATCAGTGAAAGAATTTAAAAGCTAATGATAATCTATATTTTTCTATCATTTAGATGGGTTCATAAGAATTTATGATTATGAGCTTGATTTTAAAGTAGAACATTATTAAATGGATTCTTTCATAATTCTTAAGAAAACTGAAATATATATTCTACAGGATTAAGCAATAATCAATAGTTATCTTACAAAGAGGAAGCAAAAGTTCAAGAAAATAAGAGGGAGAAAGAAAAATATACAATTAAAAAGTGGGATAGTACAGAGGAAGAAACAAAAATAGAGAAGAAAATATAAGAATAGGAAAAATAAATTTACAATAAATATTTCATCAAATATAATTGTATATATTTGCTATATAAGTATATATTTGCTATGATCAAATAATTTCTTTACTTTTCTACAATGTCAATGCATTTGGATTCATACATAAGAGAATTACTGTGTTCCTATTTCTCTCTGTCCCTGTATTACCTGGTTACTTTACTTTATTATTCATTCTCTCTTTCATGGTTTGCTTCTTACCATTTGCAATTAATCTGCCCTGGGCACCAAATATAGAGATCTCATATTAGAGAAAATAAGACATAGTTTATTCTGGAACTATTTTGATTAAAAAGGGCAAGGGGGCAAGATTTGGGTTACCCAATAGTTTGTGTCAAAGTAAAAATAAACGTATCATGAAAGACAGAACAGAGAAAATAATAGCTCAAGACAAGTTTAACATACATTGGAAGGTATGTGAGAGATGCAGGCACAGTTACATGTGAGAATCTTTTCTGAAGTATGATGGCATGCTTAGCTCCAGGTTTGGTTGAAACTAGAGATGTGCTAAGTTAATAGATTCCAAATGTTTTATATATTATTCATAGATATTATTTCCTACAGAGACGTCATCTGAATCTTACCCATAATAAGGTAATTAGCCTATGGACCTTTAACATTCCAATTGCACTGCAAGACTGAATTTCAAATCAGCCGACAACTCTCTACATGGAAAACTCTCTTTATAATACACTAACAGTTTACTTTTAAAAATGTGATGATTTTCAAAGTTTGTCACTTTGATAACTGCATCATACATGAGAAAGAATTCTCTCTCTAGATTTCAATATCACTCAAATGGGCAACTGTAACAAAATAATGCTATTAAAAGTACAAACAAATATATTATCCCAAAATGTAAATATTGAGTAATTTAACAAAATCCACTGAGCTTATTATCATTAATGGAATACAATGAGATAATTTTTTACTAGTTCAGAATGCAAGAGTACTGTTTTTGTCTCTTCTACTATATTGACATTTATGCTTTTATTTTAACTGAAAAACAATAAAATCTGAAGGAAATGTTTCAGTCTTGGAACCTAATCTTTATATTCAACAATAACAAGAGTTACAGTTCCAGTTGACACTAAAATTGGAGACATTTTTTAACCACTTCTTTTGACTGTTCTTTTCATGTTCAACAATCACTGTACCTTGATTATTGCTCTTTTTATTAGTTACAAAACATTACATTTTCCAGTACATGAAATAAATGAATTTATCCCTTTTTGCAATTCCTAAAGGAAAGTATTAAAGAATTTATCCATTAAATATGTTATCAAATTCAAATTCGTTTTCTGAGTCTTTTAAATGAAACATTTCATAGATTCTAGACAACTCTATTGCTTCTGTGCCCATAAGATAATGATTCATCTTTCTGTAGACGAATTCCAATCCAGTGAGAACATTTGGTTCATAGTCGGGCTGGTCATCCATTTATAGAATACAAGAATATAATGTGACTGTACCACATCATTGTTTTCCTTGGTAGCTTTCATGGTGAATAAAAACACAAGTATTTAGAACATTTAATTGTGTGAATTCATAAAATACAACCATATATCCTCATGTGTGTGTTGCTTGGAGACCTAGGTTACTGCCTACAATTTGTTTTTGTTCTGAATAAAGCTGCAGAAATCAAATCCAACATTTTTTGGCAAGATTGCTCCCTTATCTCATGCACCTCCTCCCCTTGGGACTTAAAGACCCTTCTCTTCTTGCAAGACCCAGCATTTTCAATTTCTTACACCTACACTGGCACAGTGAGATATTTTTCCACAATTTCAACATAAAACTTGGATTGACACTTTCTTACATTATTCTTCACACTTCTAATACCCATGATAATAAATGACACTTGGTACTGTGACTGTTTGTTATTAAGTCTACAGTAATTAACATGGATTAGTTTATATAATATATATTTTTAGCTTTCTAGAACAATAGCCCTCCTGGATTTAATAGTCTTTCTCTGAAAAAAAAAATCTCAGTGTAATACATGGCTTAATTATTATAGATATATCAACATTAAAACTATTTTCTGAAACTTAATCTTTAAATTTCTATGGTTTATAGATTAGTTAAAATTTGTACTTAGTCCCTCATTATTATCAGTAATTGTCATTTTAATCACATAAAAATATCATAAAATTTTAATTATTATCCAGAAACCCTAATTTGTTTACACACATATCTTCAACAATAAAGGAGGAGCAAAAGTAAAGTCATTTTATAGCTAATATTTAAACATTTTTAATGTCTTCTAAGGATTACAGTCTTATAAAATAGCCTCTCTAATGTACATATTTCCCAAATCCAGCACCAGAATTTGCCAAGAACTTCCTGTAACAAGCCAGAAAGTTAAATATTTCAGGCATCTATGCCAAATGATTCCCATCATAACTGCGGCTTAGGTTCAGACTGTGAAAGCAGATAAAGACAATAACACATCATTGTGGCAATCTGCTTTGTTCTATTTCTGGATGTTTGCATAAGTTTTCAATGACTGCAATAGCAAAATACAATATAGCAGGTGTTTGAAACAATAGAACTCTATTTTCTCACAGTTCAGAAGCCTAGAAATCCACCATAGAATTGTTGGGAATATTGATTTGCTCTGACACCTGTTCCTCTGGCTTCCGATGACTGATATTTTTCCTTGTGTCCTCACATGCACTGTCCTTCAAGAACATTTTTTTTTTGTGCAGATTGCCATCTCTATTAATAATAGTAGACTGATTAAATGTGGGCTTCCTTACAAGTTCTTTTAATGTAATTAATTTTCAGAGAACGTTTATAAAAAATATAGACCTACTTTTATGGTGTTTATTGAGCCCACATCATTTATTTTTAAGACAACAGTAACAGTTCATAAACATCTGAAATTTAAAAGGTATATAATTTTCAACTACCTTGATATGCTTTTCATATTTTCAAACATTTGAAACTATACAATATTTGAAAGTACTCAGCCCATTAGAAAAATGAATG
Source organism: Mus pahari (assembly GCF_900095145.1). Taxonomy (NCBI): domain Eukaryota; kingdom Metazoa; phylum Chordata; class Mammalia; order Rodentia; family Muridae; genus Mus; species Mus pahari. The sequence goes on along the minus strand of NC_034601.1, from coordinate 60,871,917 downwards.
AGGCAGATTTTATTAAAAACTTTCACTTTGTCAAACATTTTAGAAGTTTGTCCACTCTAGTAAGTAGTATGATTATATTTAAGTGTTTTGTAATCAAGGTGCATACACTTTGCTATTCATTAGAAAATAGTATAGCATTATTTAATTCCACAAGCAAACTTAAATTAATAGACATCCTAAGACTTCTGTGGCTTTGACACATCAGATCATACTTACTGGGTATACTTCAGATTCTTTATAATTAATTTTTGTAATACCATATACATGAAATTTCATATATTTGATACACATTTCAAATACATTTCATAATATATATATATGTTTGTGTTTGCATATCAATAAAATCATAAGCAGATTTTATATATTTTATACAATTATAGATGTATATTATTTTTTGTTTATCAATATAACCATAGGATAGTATATAACTTAAGCTCTTGTAAAATCTTACTGAGGAAGCAACATTTGGGGAACAAATGTGAAGAAAGAACATATATACCCATTTAAGATTTTCAGTCTTATGTGACATTCTATTTACCTCGCAGAACTTGATGGCAAGACCCTATTTCTGATAAAACCAAAGACTTTAAAATACTTGGAGAAATAAAACTGTGTCTTACCATGGAGTCTCCTTCCCAAGTACTATCTCTCTTTGTACCAAAAGTTGCTGTAAAAAACTATCAAGGGAGAAAAGCAGTCAAGAGCCTTACAGAACTGTATTGCCAACAAACCACAACATGACCAAAAGGTCAAAATATCCTTTAAAGTCAGGAGCCATCCAGGAATGGCTAGGACTCACAGATGGCCTTCCTGGAGGTGGCTCACCTTTTTTCGCAGCTTTTGGTCTTAGAATAGCAAAGAGATTAGCCAAAAGAAGAATTCTCTAAAATTCATAAACTTTGGCCTTGCATATGGCTCCTGACCTCATTGTTGCCTTTCCTAGGAACCCTTTCATGCTGGGCAGGCCACCTGCCCTTAAAGGAACAATAATGATACTTGCATCCTAGAGAAAATCAACATCTGTTAAAGTGAACTTACAATTTAACGGAAGGGAGATTATACCTAGAATCACAGCCCCTGCCTAGTGATCAGTGAGACAATGGACCAATGAGAAAACTAATTATGGCCACTTCCATAAACTAGTGTAATACCTAGTTGCATTCTAATATTTAGCTACAGATAAGTGTAGTTCTCATTCCTCTTCAACTAAGTTTTCTTCCTAGCAGATGGAGAACATCATGAATATTCATAACTGGTCAAAAGGCAGAGAACAACCAACTATGGATTTTCAGGCCCAATTGATATATCATCAGAACAAATTCTCTACTTAAGTTTCAGGAACAGAATGAACGAAAAGTTGTAACAGATTTCCCTTTTAATCATCTACATTACCTTCTATGATCAGAAAGATATTGCAAGCAGAAGTTTTGGAAATCTCCAGAAATTTCAGTCTTTGTGTATGTTGTTTACTTCCCTTTTTGTTTGCCTCCCTTTGATTACATAAGGAGGTGAAATGATTGTACTCTTATAATAAACATCGTAAATGAACGGACTCTGAGTCAGTCAAAACAGAGGATGTTTTAGTAAAAGTTATTATTGATGCTATGAAACATCATGAGGAAGCAATTTGGAGAGGAAATATTTATTTGACAGACACATCTATATCACTGTTCATCATCAAAGGAAGTCAAAATATGAATTCAACAGTGGCAGAAATGTCTTGCTAAGGCTGTATTTATAAAGCCTAGGATCACCAGCCCAGTAATGTTGTCACCCAAAATCAGCTGGACACTTACCCACACATCACCGATTTCAGAAATGCCTTACACCCAGATGTTAATGGAGGCATTCTCTTCTTGGTGATTATCCCATGACACTGACAACTCCAAAAATGTTACTGGGATCCCTTGCTGCAAGTGACCTTCACTATCACCTCCAGACATTTCTTGGCTCTCTTCAAGAAGCCTAGTATGCCACATGGAGCCAAGCCTCAGATGCTCTCCATGACCTTGTTTTATGACCAGTACCCCCTGAGTGACCTTTACATTACCACATTTGGTTAAGATGCAGATGTACATCCTTGTCTACATCTGGAACACATCCTCTTTGTGCTTCCTAGAAAATTCCACCTCGGCGATACTGGTTTCTGGTAATAACATTTGCTTCTTCAGCACTTGATGACATGCATCCGTGGTTCCAGCAGAACGAGGGTTTTACTTTAATGGTTCTGGTATCATAATAACAGCTGATTCTTCAGTTTCAACTGAACGGGCAAGAGAGTCTTCACAAAAATGTTTCAGCAGAGTCTTGTCTGCCTTCTGAGACCTAAAATCTAGGCCTCCATCATCTACACTGCTCTCAATATTCTCATCTTCCAAGCTCCTACATAACTCACTGAACGCTCAGTACCCAATGCTTTCCTGAACAAAACTTCCAAAGTTCTTCTACAACTCTCCCTCCTCTCTGCCAGACAAAACAAACAGACAAACTTCAATTACTAATTAAATAAAAGTCTTTTAGCCAGAAATGTGAAGGCTTTCCCAATGATGATCATGCTTTCAGATAATTTATGACTAGTTGACATTAAACTAACCAATACACGGGTTCTATAGTGTTCACTGAATACATTCATTGACTATCTTAAAACAAACAACATCTTATGTAGGAAATACATTAGAATTCTGAGAGTTTTATACACAGGACAGGTGTACAGAGATTGAATCATCCTTATATAATAGAAGAAAATGAGGATATTCATTGAAATATCAAAGGGAGTAAATTTTACCCATAAGTTGAGTGGAAGAATCCTGTCTAGACAAATGTGAAGTAACCAATATGTTGATTTTAGCCCTATTGAATATAAGACTCAGAAAAGCTGTCCAAGAAAACAAACAAACCAAAACAAACAACAAACAACAAACAAACAAAAACACAAAAACAAGACAACGTCCCCCAAATAAACAAAATACCTTCCCAAAACAACAAGAACAACAACATAAATGCTATGCATTCTCTTGTACCAGGTTGGTTTTAGATCAGAAATGATTGGGAGTAAACTAGATTTCTGTCATTTTCCTCTCATATTTAAATTACAACAACTGTGCAAGGAAAGAAAATAGTTGCAAAAATATCCTCAGAAGAAATTGGAATAGTTCTCGCTAGAATATTTGTAGAAAATATTATTTCACAGACATTTGAGAATCAATAGTGTCAGTAAATGGATTAAAATGTTGATAATCCCTATGACAATTTGTATTAAGTATAATTTGTAATTTAGGATTTATTTCCTTAACTCTAAGGGAAAATATTCATTCCCAAATGGGGACAAGCAATAAAGCAGTATAAACTTTAATGTGTGAAAAATAACTCAAGCAAGATTAAAATTCAGTTATTTCTAAACATAATGATTAAAATAAAGGCATATTCACATCTTAGTAGATGACTGCAATATTAATTATATCCAATTATAAAGATGATACACAGGAAATGAAGTTATTAACAAAGCATTCTCATTAACAAAGAAAGTTATTTTATGTTCTGTGTTCTTGTTACAGGACTTTGTAGAAAAACATATAATAGAAAAATCACAATATACTGATGAAATGTAGTTCCAGATAAATGAGTTGTTAATTTTGAAAAATATTATTTACTATTATTGACAATAAAAAGTTTATGCTATGTAAAATCTATGTAAAAGAATGCTTCAGACAACTCAATGACCATCATGTTTAAAATTAAGTGCTCTCAGCATGGAACTAAGTCACACAATCATTTTACATTTTCAGGATATTTTATTATGGATTTTATTTCTGTGAAATCAGAGAATTTTTCATGATATGTCTAAACTAATGTCTCATCCCTTATGTACCTGTAAATTTAGCTTATGCTCAAATGTTTCATACAGGTTTACAGCCTTGGCATGGTTGCAAAGAGGCTGGTCATATAAATAGCATAAGAGTCTAGAATAGGAAAGTATAAAAATTAAACCTCTGCCTCATTGTCTATTGAAAATTATTAATATTAATAGGCCTTATGGAGATTGAAAAAATATCCTTTAGTGATAATTTCTATAAGTAGTATTCCTTGAAAAAACCCAATTTTGAAAGTAGCAAGAAAATATGTAACTGTATACCACTGCTTTGATGGTTTTGCTACAACTGGCTACAACTGATTTAATTATCAATAAAGATTCAAATACCTAACTGTTTGAGTGAAGATAAAGAAATTTTGGTCTTGTAGCTGTCCAGCAGCCATGGATGAACTGAGTTAAGTGAGAGGAGAGCTGGAAATGAAAAGGACAGGGTGTGAGAGAAGGGTGAAGCCAAGACAAAAGTTTATGACCAAGGTTCCAAGCTTAATATTCAACTCTGCATTTCTATAGGAAACGCCCACAGACGCACTCTTTGTTTCAGCTGGATTCACTTGCAGAGCAAGCTCTGCCATGCAGTCTACTCCTGTAGGAAATTGACTCAACCTGGCTTGTTAAGGTCCAATCAAACACTTAAGGTCTATTTAGCCCGTTCAAGGCTGTGGGAAGGGCACATGGTCTCTCTAATTAGTATTGATAAAATTCCCTATTGTTTCTGGATGAATCATTGTGTGAAATTCCTCAGGGTAATCTCCTCACAGACATTTTTTAACAATTCATTTTTAATTAATTATATTATTTATTTACATCCCAAATGTACCCTCCCTGTATCCACACCCAGAGTTCTTCATCCTATCCCCACTCTTCTTCTACTCTGAGATGGTCCTGTCCTCCTCTGAATCACTCTTCTCTGGGCATCAAGTCACACATTAAGGACAAATAAGGCAGTTCTCTGGTACATTTGGACCAGGAGCTTCAGACCTGCCTAGTTATGCTCTTTGGTTAATGGCTTTGTCTCTAGGAGCTCCCAGAGGGTCCAGGTTAGTTGCCAGTGTTGGTCTTCCTATAAAGTTGCCATCCCTTTCTGTTCCTTCAACTCTTCCATAGCAGTCCATGACCTCAGTCTAATGATTGGCTGCAAGTATCTGCATCCATCTCAGTCAGCTGTTGGTAGAGCCTCTCAGAGGACAGTCATGCTAGGACTTCTGTCTGCAAGCACAACATGGCATTGGTAATAGCATTAGGATTTAGTGCCTCCCATGGAGATGGATCCCAAGTTGGGCAGGTCACTTGATGGCCTTTCCTTTAGTCGGCGCTCTATTATTGTCTCTCCATTTCTTTTTGACAGGAACAATTCTGGGTCAAAAATTTTGATAGTAGGTTGGTGTTCCTATCCCTCCACTAGGGATCCTATCTAACTACTGGAGATGGTCACTTTGGGTTCCATCTCCCCACAGTTTGGTCACTCAAACTGAGTCCTGGGAGCCTCTCATATCCCAGGTCTCTGGGACTTTATAGAAGTTCCCCTGCCTCTTACTCGCTACAACTGCATATTTCCATTCATTCACCTATCTCCCTCAATACAAGATCCTTCCCCCTTTCCTCTTCCTCCTCTACCACCAAGCTCCTTTCCCCCTATTGCCTCCAATGATTATTTTATTACCCCTGTAGTGGGAAACATCTTAACTTGGACCTTCCTTTTTTTTTTTTTTTTTTTTTTTTTTTTTTTTTTTTTTTTTTTTTTTTTTAACCTCTTTGGGTCTGTTGAGTATTCTGTACTTTTTGGTTAATATCAACTTATCAGTGAGTACACACCATGCATGTGCTGTTGGGTCTGGGTTACCTTACTTAGGGTGATATTTTCTAGATCTATTTATTTGTCTTTTTCTTTTTAAACCATTGAAGGAATTTTTTTATTGACAATAAAGCAGATGTCCATTTAAATATTTTTTTATAAAACTGTGATATCAAATCTGTGTTTTCTTTACATGAACAGTTCTACAGATTTTGAAAGTGAAATTCTCAACTTCATATGGAAAAACAAAACAAAACAAAACTCAGGGTAGATAAAACATTCATGAACAATAAAAGAAATTTTGGAGGAATCACTTGTCTCACCTCAAGCTGTACTACAGAGCAATAGTGATAAAAACTGCATGGTATTGTTATAGAAACACACAGTTTGATCAATGGAATCAAATGGAAGTCCCAAAACAACCTGGCACACTTACAGACACTTGATTTTTGACAATAAGCCAAAGATAAACAATGGGGTAAAGGCCTCTTTAACAAATGGTGCTGGTCTAACAGGATGTCTGCATGCAGAAAATTGCAAACAGATATATTTATCACCCTGAAAAGTGAGACCTCATGAAATTGAAAATCGTCTGTAAGGCAAAAAATACTGTCAATAGGACAAAAGGACAACATACAGACTAAGACAATATCTTCACTGACCCTACATCTGACAGAGGGCTAATATACTTAATATATAAATAACTCAAGACTCTAGACATCACAAATCAATTAATCCAAATACAAAATGGGGTATAGATCTAAACAGATGATTATTAAGAGAGTAATTTCAAATTGCTGAGAAGCACTTAAAGAAATGTTCAGCTTCCTTAATTATCATGGAGAAACAAATCAAAATGACCCTGAGCTTCCATCTTACATGATTCAGAATGGCTTAGCTCAAAAACTCACAAGAATGCACTTGTTGGCTATGATGTGGAGAAAGGGAACATTCCTATATTGCTGGTGATATTGCAAACTTATACAACCACTCTGGAAATCAATCTGGCCGTTTCATAGAAAACTGTAAATAGATTTACCTAGAGATCCAGCTATATCACCCTTGGACATATACACAAGAAGTCTGCACCATATCACAAGGACATTTGCTCCTCTATCTTCATAAGAGGCTTATTAAAAAATACTAAAATTCTTGGAGCAATACAAATGCCACTTAAATGAAGAAAGGATACAGAAAATGTGGTTCATTTACACAATGGAATACTTTTCAGCTATTAAAAATAAAGACATCATGAAATTTGCAGGTAAACATATAGAACTTTAGAATATTGCCACGGACTGGCCCCAATCGGCCTCTCTCAATCCGTGGGAAATTAGGGGTTCAGACAGGTTGGCACAATGACACACAAATACAAACACAAGGGAGTGCTGTATCTGGATGTAAATTTTGTCAAAGTTAGCATCAGTTTTATACAATACAGAAAACAAAGGAGTAGGGTGTCACAATGGGCAAGGTACATTGAAGTTATCTGACACAAAACAAAGGAATGCCTTCAAAGGACTGGCAGGAACCAGGCAATGTTTACAGTTAAGATAAAAGCAGCCTGGCCTAGAGTCAGCTAATGACAGGGGTCAGGTAAGGATTTCACACCCTAGTCACCACAATTTATGCTATTCCTTTGAGCCTTGTGAAAGCTAGCACCAGGGGGTTCTGCTCTAGCAGACTTTCTCATGAATAATGCAATACCACAACCCCCCTTTTCCTAGGCCTTGGTAAATTCTTGCATATGAGAGTAACTTGGCTATTCTTAAGTATCTGTAGGGAATCTCCATTTGTCAGAAGAATTCACCAACTTTCTTCCAATATGCAATGTAGTCTGCCATACCTGGCTGTAATGAAGATTCTAGGTATACTTTTGCTAAGCGTGCCCTGAGACTTCTAACTCCTTTTTTTTTTTTTCAATTTTTCCAATATTTTATCCTTTTTTTTAATTATTATTTTCTTTATTTACATTTCAAATGCTATCCCGAAAGTTTCCTATACCCCTCCCCCCACCTCTGCTCCCCTACCCCACCCACTCCCACTACTTGGCCCAGGCCTTGCCTTGTGCTGCCTCATATAAAGTTTGCAAGACCAAGGGGCCTCTCTTCCCAATGATGGCCGATTAGGCCATCTTCTGCTACATATGCAGCTAGAGACACAAACTCAGGGGGTACTGATTAGTTCATATTGTTGTTCCACCTACAGGGTTGCAGCCCCCTTCAGCTCCTTGGGTACTTTCTCTAGCTCCTCCAGTGGGGACCTGTGTTCCATCCAATAGCTGGCTGTGAGCATCCACTTCTGTGTTTGCCAGGCACTGGCATAGCCTCACAAGAGGCCACAATATCAGGGTCCCTTCAGCAGAATCTTGCTGGCATGAGCATTTGTATCTAGGTTTGGTGGCTGATGATGGGATGGACTCCCGAATGGGGTAGTCTCTGGATAGTCCATCCTTTCATCTTAGCTCTAAATTTTGACTCTGTACCTATATCCTTTCATGAGTATTTTGTTCCTTATTCTAAGGAGGAATGAAGTATCCACCCAGTGGTCATCCTTCTTGGTTTTCTTCTGTTTTGCATAATGTATCTTGGGTATTCTAAGCAAGCTTGTACAACCACTCTGGAAATCAGTCTGGTGGTTCCTCAGAAAATTGGACATAGTACTACCGGAGGACCCAACAATACCTCTTCTGGGCATATACCCAGAAGATCTTCCAACTGGTAATAAGGACACATGCTCCACTATGTTCATAGCAGCCTTATTTATAATAGCCAGAAGCTGGAAAGAACCCAGATGTCCCTCAATTGAGGAATGGATACAGAAACTGTGGTACATTTACACAATGGAGTACTGCTCAGCTATTAAAAACAATGAATTTATGAAATTCTTGGGCAAATGGATGTATCTGGAGGATATCATCCTTAGTGAGGTAACCCAATCACAAAAGAAGTCACTAGATATGCACTCACTGATAAGCGGAGACTTCTAACTCTTATCCAGTAAAATTCTGTAAGAAAGCATGCGAAACCCTCCACAATATCACAGGGACAATTCCGGGGCATTCTAGCTATGGAAATGCCAAGGTTCCAGGAGGCTAAGTTTCCTTGAAACTCTTTGCCTTGGGGACTGCTTCCAGGATTTCCAGGTCTGTCATGCAGGTCACTACTGGAGTGGATGTAGCAGAATATCATCCTGAGTAAGGTAATCCAGATCCAAAAAGATATTCATGGTATGTACTCATTGATAAATGGATATTAGCCATAAAGTACCTGACATCAAAAACAAAAACAAAAACAAAAACAAAAAACAAACAAACAAACAAAAAACCATAAAGCTGAACAAGAAGGAAAGTCCAAGAGAGGAGGCTTAAAACTTACTTGGAGGGGGGGGGGGNGGATAAAATAATCATAAGAAGCAGATGGAGGGAGAGAACTAGGTATAAAAGGGGATGAGGATGGGAATGGTTGGTCTGGTGTGCTGAGAGACATGAGAGAAGGACAGACGGCCAGGAGAATGAGTGGCAATCTATACCTGTAGGATGTAGAGGGAATCTTTATGGATTTCCAGAGACCAGGAATGAGGAAGGCTACCTAGAGTCAATGCAAGTGACCTTAGCAGAGATGTGTAATAGTAGGGATATGGAACCTGAAGAGTTTACCTCCCTTTACCAGACAGGACCTCCAGTGGAGTGATAAGAACACAAATCCACCCATAAAACCCAAAAATTAGTCCTGTCTAACATAAATGCAGGAATAAAACTGAAGGAATGGCCAAACAATAACCAGCCCAATTTGAATCCCATACAATTGGCAAACATAAATCCCTGTCACTATTACTGATACTCTGTATGGTTACAGACAGGGCCTAGCATAATTATCCTCTGAGAGGCTCTACCCAGCAGCTCATCAAAACAGGTATGGATAGGTGCATTTAAACTTGGGAAAGAGGTCAGGAACTCTTATGGAAGAAGTTAGTGTAAGGACTGAAGGCCCTGGAGTGAATAGGAATGCCACAGGAAGGCCAACAGAATCAACTAACCTGGAATCCTGGGAAATCAGAGACGAGCCACCAGCCGAAGACCATACACTGGCTGGACTAAGGCCCCAGGCACACATGTAGCAGATGTGCCGCTCATTCTCTTTGTGTGTTCCCCAACAACTGGAGCAGTTGGCTGCCTCTAAACCTATTGCCTTACAGATTTGCCTTGCTTGGCCTCAGTCGGGAAGGATACACCAACCCTGAATAGATTTGAAGCTCCATGGTAAAATACCCAAATGTTCCCCAATAGGTGTGCCTTATCTGGCCTCAGTGGGAGAGGATGTGCCTAACCCTGTGGAGACTTGATGCCCCAGGGTAGAGGAATATATGGAGGATGGACTCTGTGAGAGTGGACTGGGAGCTAGGCAGTATTAGGGATGTAAATAAACAAAAGTACAGAATAGTCCTACCTATTACTCAGAACTTAGTACACTTAAAAAATGACCCAAAAACTTGGTGAGATCCAAAGAGTAACCTCTGAGATCCATACAAGAAATAATTTTGGTTTGATATTGAAGCATACAAGCAAGAGGTTAGAAATTGGAAAAAGATAGAAAAAGTAATATACAGACTTGTAGATGTAAATAAACACAAATCTAGATGTCTTTTATTCAAAAGTTCACAGGTATTCATACAGAAATAGCATAGTGTCAAAAGCAGGTATTAATTATAAAAGTTATGGGCTTCATCTAACAGGTGCAGTGAATTGCAAGTTGCCCTTGAGTTTGCCACAAATACAATTCTAACAGCAGTCCTAATGATTAGACGATAATTAACCTACCTAATAAGACCTGAAAAATAAGAACAATAAATTGAAAACTCATTCTTTAAAATGAAAACACAACTCTAGTAGCAATGATTATGGCACTATTAGTGACTGAATTCTATCTTCAGTTTTCCTTTGAAAGACTATGGACTGATCAAAAGTGAAACATGTAAGAATGAATGAATGAACGTTTGAATGAATATATCTTGAAGGGCAGTTAGACAATAACCCACAATGAACAATTTCAGTTAGGTTATTTTCTGAAATATTTGTAGTCTTTTTATTCATATCCATATATATATATTCTGTTTTGTCTTGTAATTCAGTGGTAATGTTTGCCAGCATCCAAAGAACAGCACAATTAATTTATTGTCCTCTGTATGAGTTTTAATGTTCAAGGTTTTTTCCATAACGGCACTCAATGAGTATATCAAATTCTTCGTCTTAATATATACTAAATTAATTAAAGTTCAGGTTTTAGCTGCTAGGAATTTATCATTTTGTTTACATTGCCATCTGTTATAATTATGTACATAAAGTTATTGGACACTATCCAAAACTATTTAAGTATTAATGGACATTAACTTGTTAGCTATAGTATTTTATAAAATAAACAATGACTAAAGGTACATAATTAGAATAATATAGGGACGATTGATAATTGATCCTTAGCTTTTCAAGCATACAAACTTCTCTTAACATGAAATTAGAAAAACAATTCTCACAATGTCTATGATGCTTAAAACAAGGTGGGGGGTGAAACTCATAATTATTCCTTTCCTACATGTCTTTAGGGTACTTCCTACTGATTTTAATTATTATGATGCATGAGTGTGAAGAGTTCATTTTTGTAATAAGTCATCTGTTTTTTTAAAATTGGATATTTTCATTATTTATTTTTCAAATGTTATCCCCTTTCCAGGTCCCAAACCCCACCGAAAACCTCCTACCCCATCCCTCTTCCCCCTTCTTCTATGAGGGTGTTTCCCCATCTACCCACCCACTCCCACCTCCCTGCCCTCGAACTCCCCTACAATGGGGCATCCATTGAGCCTTCACAAGACCAAGGGCCTCTCTTCCCACTAATGCTTGACAAGGGCGTCCTCTGCTACATATGTATCTGGAGCCATGGTTCCCTCCATGTGTGCTCTTTGGTTGGTGGTTTAATACCTGGGAGCTCTAGGGGGTGGGTGGTCTGGTTGGTTGATATTGTTTTACTTCCTATGGGTTGCAAACCTCTTCAGCTCCTTCAGTCCTTTCTCTTACTCCTCAAAAATCACTAGTTTAGCATTTTAATCATATATTTATTACTTGGGCATATTGGCTCATTTTTCTTCACCACTTTTTATTAAAGATCTTTTATTTATTTATTTTTTGTTTGGTTGTTTGTTTTTGTTTTTGTTTTGTTTGTTTGTTGCTCAAGACAGGGTTTCTCTGTATAGCTCTGGCTGTCCTGGAACTTACTTTGTTGACCAGGCTAGCCTCGAACTCAGAAATCCACCTGCCTCTGCTTCCTAAGTGCTGGGATTAAAGGCGTGCGTGCGCCACCACCACCTGGCAAATCTTTTATTTTTATATATTTTACATATGTGAGTACACTGTCCCTATCTTCAGAAACACCAGAAGAGGGTTTCAGATCCCACTGCAGATGGCTGTGAGCCACCATGTGGTTGCTGGCAATTGAACTCAGGAACTCTGAAAGAGCAATCAGTGATCTTAATTGCTGAGCAGTGTCTCTAGCTCCAGTTTGTTTAAAAAAAAAAAAAAATAAAAGAAAGAAAGAAGAAAAGGAAAAAAAGGTGTCGCTTTGTATCCCGTGATGACCTGTATCTCACTATATAGACAAGGCTGACTGATATTTTTAGCCACCAAATCAGATCTTCTTCATTTTTAATCCAACCACATTTTAGTGGATTTTTTTTTCATGATAGTAAGTATTAACATGTATATCTTTTAACAACACACTGTATTTGGTAGCAGGCATATGAAAATGGCAGTATAATTCTGGTTCATTTTGATATCAATTAAGACCTGAGCACATGAAAACCACATACTTAAGTTGAAGTTTAATGCTAATGGCATTAACTATGACTTTGGATCAATGTAATGATGAAAGAGGTATTAAATGCAAAGTAAATACCAAAGAACAAATGGTAATATAATTCTACTCCTAGCCAGAGGGCAAATAACAAGCATGGGAGGAGATGATATTGGGTCAAAGCAACGGTTGCTGAAGTCACTGAATGATGATCATGCATTTGTTTCCTATAGTTCTAGGCAAAGCTATTCATATGTATGTTTCATAAATGACCTTAACAAGGAATTTACTTAATGACTGAATTTGACAAGTATTGCCAATATAAAGATGTGGCCTATCAACTACCTAGGTACCTGAATTTTGCTTTTCTCCCTTTCCTTTGATAATGTAATTTCATTTTTCATGTAACATATATTTATCATTTGATCTCTTCCCAGATCCTTGCTGCACACCACCACCTGCAACATTGTGCTCTTTTTCTCTCTTTCAAAAAAATCCTACAAAACACAAAATCAAAATCAAATCAAGGAAATAATAAGTCTAAATGTGGCAAAATGAAACAAAAATATCCTCAAAAGTGACAGAGTTCATTTAGGATTGATTAAGCTACTTCTGACCATGGGGTGTTCCTTGAACTGTGGCTGATATTCCCAGCAACACTCCATAGAAGAAACTGAAATTCTCTTCAACAGAAGGTATTAATGACGAATAGCTTCTTAGGTAAGAAAGTGTAGGAGGACCTTGTTTCTGCTTCCCTGCCTCCATTTTGGGATGGAATTTGCTTGAACTTTTGCAGGACTTGTGTGTGCTGCCAGTTTCTGTGACTTCACATGTGCATGAGTATACAGTCTCCAAGATGCTGTTTCCTTGGTCTTTTTCATCACCTCTAGATTTTACAATCTTTCTGCCTCTTCTTCATCTTCATAGATCCCTGAGCCCCCAGGGAAGGGTTTACATCAAGACATCCCCTTCAGGGGTGAGTACTCCAAATCTCTTACTATCTGCACTTTGGCCCAATTGTGACAGTCTCTGTTAATTTCTATCTACTTGTAGAAAAAGTTTCTACAAGTAACAAGATGATGCATTGATCTGTGGACATAGCAATGTGTCTTTCAAGAAATTTAATTGTTAGATTTCTTTACAATAATAATAAATAATAATAATAATAATAATAATAATAATAATAATAATAATACATTTTGCTTTAGAACTCATAGCACAGCCTTAGATACAATATAGATGTATGTTTTTAACTCCTATAGCATATATTCCACTATTTGTTTGATAGTTTTTAAAATCTAAGGTATTTAAACCATAGGGGGAAGATTATGTGGTACAGTGTAGTGTAGTGTGAAATACCAAAGTAAAAAAAATACACCAATACAATATGATTGGGTATTATATCCTTCAAATGATTCCTCCATTTTCGACACAAACAGATCTTTCATTATAGCCAATTAATATATTTTTAAATTATTGATTTTATTTAAATAAAATAATTAATTATTCATATCATCTGAAAAGTGAAAAATTTAAATACAAATACAAATTACAAACTAGCAAATTCACAAATTTGAAATTTTAAAAAGCCAAAAGTAGGAAAGGTTGAATTGGTTTGGCTTAATTTGCAGTTCACATTTTTTTGGTTATTGTTATTTTCCGTGTTTAATTCTTCACCATATTTCACCCTGCCTTCAATGTGGGAGTTGGTGAGATGAGAAACTTCAAACTGAATGTGAAAGCCCCAGTTCAAATGCTCTGCGGTGATACTGTGAAGAGACTATTTCTTAAAATAAATGATTTCATCTTCAATCAAGAGAAGTGTTAACTTCCTGGAAGGTTTCCAGCGTGCGGTTCAGAAGAACTCAATTTTGCAGTTCCATCAGCTCCTGCTCATCCATTGCATTGGAGAAGAAGCAATGCCATGAACAGCACAGTTAATGTTGAAAGAATTTGCATGAAGTGAATTTCTATAGTATTTTCAACTTTCTACTTGTGTTGTACCTAAGCTAATAATGAAATTAAATTTTCTGTCCTCAGGACACAATAATCAGTAGCTTGGTAAAATAATACTTGGTAAAGGAGTGGTAGGCACATTTGCTAGTGAACAGGAAATCATTTTTAAACAGTATGTTCATATATCTGGAGAAGTGAAAATCATAGATAATAAATAAAACTGAATAGTGAGAAATCCTGTGACCAAGTCCACTGGCTGTACACTGAGAAATACTGATCATAATATATAAACATCCAAGCTACCAAACTATATGAACTACTTTACCTGAGCCTCCCATAATTCAGTACATGTAACAACACTCTGAACATTATAAAGACTTCCTGAGTCATATGGACAAGAAGTCTTTGTAATATTGCATGTCGTGGTATGCACAGATTCCTCGTAGTTTCAAATTTTATTTGTGGAAAGACGTTTTGATGTTATTTTTACCATGCTTCATATTTATTTATTTTGTATTTAGTTGTGCAAAATTATCTTAATAGATATGTGTTTTGAAAAACATCTAAGATTACCAATGAATAAGGTCACATGGAAGACGTAACTTTCATTTTTCTGTATCTTATAAAAGGAATGGCCCTTGGTGCAAAGTAGAGGAGAGAATGAGAAAAAGCTAGCAAGATCTGGAAAGAAAGTGAGGCATAGAGAGAGACTGTGGGTAAAATTTAGCTCCTGTTAAGCAAACAGGAAGGTCAGTCTCTGGCGAGACAGTCTGAAGCAGTTAATAATAATCCTAGTAGAGAACTATGAACAAAGGGTTAAGAAATATCTGGGAAGGAAAAGATTTTACTCTGATGTAAGGGTATGTGGGAGAAAGTTAGCTTAAAAGAAAGTTAGTGGAAGAATCAGAGAGATGGTTTTCAAGGAAGTCGTTTAGGGCTCCTGTTCCCTTATTGCATAACTCAGTAACAAACGAAAACAACAGAACACTAGGACAAGGTCCCAAGGCAGATGTCACCAGTGAAATCATCTCTGAACGGCCAAGTCACTCACACCTGTTTATTTCTAACCTTTTTCTCATTGATCAAACAAAATTTGAACCTTCCAGTTCTAAATGTGCCTTACAGCTAACTCATGAAAATATAATTCATGATAAAGATGAAACCATAAGTCCAAGTGGGAAGAACAGATTGTTTATTAGATACAGTTGGGGAAATTGGCTTATTACTGGAGAGAAATAAACTTGGATCTCTACCTAGAACCACATAAAAAGGTGGACTCCAGATGGCTTGGAAACTTAATGAAAAGTAGAACTATAAAGTCAATAAACAAAAATGTTAAATACTATCATTGTTACAAGGAAATGGTGATGGATTTCTTCAACAAGATGCTTAAGCACTAACTCTTGAGACAAATAAAACAGAACAGAGTTCTGACAACACGTCTTTAAAATACTTAAAGGAAACTGGAGTTTATAAGGATTAATTTTCACCATATAGATACAATGATAAATGAATTGAAAGTTGTAATAGAGGATTCAAATAAAGCGATAAAAACAAACACAAGCTGCACGTACTTGTTCAGGCCTGTAAGCCATAAACTTAAGCATCTGAGGCAAGAGAATTGATAGGGAGTTTGAAAGCAGTTTTTTCTATAGCAGGCCTTCCCAGAGAGCCTGGAATTCTATCATAAGCTAAACAATAAAACAAACAAACAAACAAACAAAAAACAAAAAGGAAACAGAAAAATGAGCCTAAGAACAAAATCTGTACAGAAGAATAAGCTCATGTACCATATTTTCATTATCTATTCATCAGTTGATGAATATCTAGTTGATTCTAAATCTAGCTATTATGAACATATCAGGAACAGACATGATAGAATAGGAATCTCTGTATGAGAAGGAAAGTCCTCTGGATATATTCTGAAGAATGGTACAGCTAGATGTAATGGTAGAACTATTTTCTGCTTTTCAGAAATTCCATACTGACTTTCACATTGGTTGTACAACTTTGCAATCTCATCCACAATGAATAAATGTTCCACTGTCCCTGAATTCTTATTATCTATTCATCTTATTATCTATCTGTCTATCAATTTTATGTGTTTGTTTATATTGATCTTAGACATTCTGACAAGATTAGAGGACAGGAGAAACACAAAAGTCCTCTGCTGGTCTCCTATTTTGAGTGCTATGGGTGCATATTAGAGAGGCTACTGTGCCTATTTGCAGAGTCATAAAAAATGAGGATGGGCTAAAAAGAAAGGATGAAAGAGGTGTCTAACTATAAGCATCTTAGTCTCCCCCCCACCTAATATTGAGCTTCTAAGGGATATGTGTGGGTTGTGACAAATGACGTCCATGGGCAAGATCCTGCAGAACTAGAGTAAGTCTAGAGAAGACTGAATGGAAGCCATGAAGGAGGATAGAAGTCTTGTCTCAACCTTATTTACTGTTGAAATATTTGTTTGTTTGTTTCTTCTTCTTCTTCTTCTTCTTCTTCTTCTTCTTCTTCTTCTTCTTCTTCTTCTTCTTCTTCTTCTTCTTCTTCTTCTTCTTCTTCTTCTTTTTCA
>NC_034601.1:60842239-60854849 GCF_900095145.1 Mus pahari | reverse complement strand
TCTCTCTCTCTCTCTCTCTCTCTCTCTCTCTCTCTCTCCCTCTCTCTCCCTCTCTCTCCCTCTACCTCTCCCTTTTCCTTTCCCTTTCTCTCCCCTCTCTGTGTTTGTGTGTGTGTTCATGTGTGTGTAAGGTGGGGAAGTTTGCATTTATGAACATATACATATGAATGTTTAAGTTAAAAATCAATGTTCAACTTCTAATGTTGCTCTTCAGGAGCTTCCTGAAATCCTGTTTCATCTATCTTCTCTTCTGAGTCAGGGGCTTTTAGTGACTTGTACCTTTAGGCTTGCTGACCAAGGGAGTTCCTGGGATCGTTTTGACTCTGTATCATCAGTAAAGCAACTGTAATTGCACATTACTAAAGCCTGCTTTTCTCTGTGTGCACATTTTAATGATCTAACTCAGATCCTCAATATTTTATGACAAGCATTTTCTCATTGTGTCTTTCCCTCCAGCACATCTGAACTATTTAGAACAATATGGAATAGGATGCCTCTTTATGTATGTAATAAAGGATTTGATCTATTTTCAGCACACGGTGCTTTAGAAAGAGTCAAGCTTACCACAAATCAGAGATTAACTAGAGGCTTCGGTCTATGCAATTCCTACAGCTGACATCTACATATCCAGATTTCCTTCAGTTTCTCTTCAACTGGAGAGTTATAAGGGGGAGGCACAAAATCACATTGGCTGATCAATATAGAAATAAAAGTGAACACACAAAAATTATCAATAAGGGAAAAAACTGAAATCTTTGAGAGATTGGGCTCGAAAGATGGAAAGATCATAAACTCTGCACAAGTTCCTTTTTCTATAGAAAAAGGAGAGCCCATATTTGGGATGGATTTATAAAAAAAAATAAAAAATTGTACTCATATAGGTGTCCACACAAACACATATATATTGCCTTAGGTTAACTGCTCAAAATATTGGGAATTCCTTAGACATTTGGAATCCTTGCATCCCATATTTGGAATATCCATTAGTGTATGTTCACACATGTTTCCTTATCATTCAGTTTAATATATGCTTGCTGGGCTAAAGTGTAAAAATAATTAAGGTTTACTTATTATTATATCTCCAAGAAATAAGGACAAATAGAGAATGTTCATTTAAATAGCACAGGTAATATCAGAGGTTTATTTTTTTTCTCAGTGAAGACTTCTTGAACCCATTGTAATTTCTGGATATAAATATGTATCTATGTATGCATGTATTATTGTGATAATTGTATATTTTGTTACTCTTGTTGTTTATTTTGGATTCTTATAGTGATTGTATGTTAAGTTTGGTTCCCATTTCCTTTTGTTACAGCACATTTGAGCATCTCCTTCCTTACATAATCAAATAGGTCAGGCTAAGCTGATACTTTTTTTTTTTTTCTGTGATGACCATGGAAGGAATCACTTTTCCAAGGAGCGATTATTTCTTTTAGTGATGAGCATTAGGGATAACATTCATAATTCTGTCATTATTTTTAAACGGTTATACAGTCAAATCCATCCATATGATTAAGGATATACTGAGTATAAATAGCCTATGACTTCTGCAAATAAACAATTATATCTCATTTATTTTAATACTGTAGGATTTATTGTGACATTTCAATTTTTCACATTAAAATATTTTTTCACAAATGAGGCATCTCTTATATTTCAGTATAATAATATATCCTCCTGCAGACAACAAGTCACTGGTATCTGTGTATCTAAGCTTAAAGGAATTCAGAAATGTAAGGAAGGAAAGTAGAGAAGGAAGAAAGAAGAAGAGGTAAGGGAGGAGGTTGGAGGAGCATTAAATTGGATTGATATACTTATTAATGCAAATGTAACTTCTATTAAAGTTTTAAGATTTCTTTGATTGCTTTCATTCTTTTCCAGTAAATACTTCTTTTAACTTTACTGTTTATAGATCTTATTTTTGCCAGCATAGCTTATTTTCACCTAAGCTAGAAATTAATTTGAATTGGCTCAAATAACAATCCTTGCTATCTTGTTAAGAAAATATTGTGAATTATATCAGAAGAGGGCCTGGTCACTGTTTTATTCTTTTCTTGGTTATATTAAGCAATAGATTGATCCCTTTTACTGTTTGATCCAGTCTCAAAACTTGGATTGCTTTCCTTTGTGACATAGCATGTACAAAAGCTGGCATAAAATTTTAAATGATGGTTTCCATCTGCACCTCGAGCTGATTCAGTACCAATGTGAGTGCCCCAGTCTCAGATAATGTCAGCAGAGATCTGGTCTCCCAGCAGTGCTGACACACCTGTGAGCAAAGGTAAGACCACCACTTCTTTTCAAATTCCTGGCACAAGAGGGACCATCCCAGAATCATCAGGACACAGGAATAAAGGAACAGCTGGGTACAGGATCCTTGTAGTTTCTGTTTGCACCCTGGAGCTGACCCTGTGCCACAGCTCTCCATACCCAAATTCTTCCTGGAGAGAACTGCTCTCCCAGGAGTGCTGACATAGAGGCTTGCATGAGCAACAATCCACAGAGACAGCAAGAGATAACCAGATGACAAGAGGCAAGTCCAAGAACATAAACAACAGAAACCAAGGTTACTTGGCATTGTCACCAATTCTCTCACCACAGCAAGCCCTGGATACCCAAACACACCAGGAAAGCTTGACTCTAATTTACAAAATCACATCTCCTGATGATGATAGAGGACGTTAAGAAGGACATAAATCATCGCTTAAAGATAAATAAGAGCACAGGTAAACATGTAGAAAGAGGAAACACAAAAATTCCTTTAAAAAATAAAGGAAAAAATAAGAAAAATGGGTGAAGGAATTGAACAAAACCATTCAGGATCTAATGGATGAAAATAGAAATAATAAAGAAATAACAAAGGGAGACAACCCTGGAGATAGAAAACCTAGGAAATAGATAAGGAGTCATAGATGCAAGTATCACCAACAGAATATGAGATAGTGAATCTCAGGTGCAGAAGATACCATGGAAAACTTGACACAACAGTCAAAGGAAAAGCAAAATGCCAAAAGTTCCTAACCCAAAACATCCAGGAAATCCAGGCAAAAATGAGTAGACTAAACCTTAGGAAAGTAGGTATAGAAGAGAGTGAAGATTCCCAACTTAAAGGGCCACTAAATATCTTCAACATAATTATAGAAGAAAATTTCCCTAACCTAAAGAAAGAGATGCACATAAACATACAAGAAGCCTACAGAACTCCAAAAAGATTCGACCAGAAAAGAAATGTCTCCCACCACATAATAGTCAAAACACCCAATGCACAAAACAAAGGAATATTAAAAGCAGTAAGGGAAAATGCTAAGTAACATATAAATGCTGACCAATCAGAATTACACCAGACTTCTTACCAGAGACTATGAAAGCTAGAAGATCCTGGACTGATCTAATACAGACCCAAAGAGAACACAAATGAAGGTCCAGACTATTATACCCAGCAAAACTCACAATTACTATAGATGGAGAAACCAAGATATTTCATGACAAACCCAAATTTACACAATAGCTTTCCACAATCCCAGCCCAAATTAGGATAATAAATGGAAAATGCCAACATAAGGAGGGAAACTATACCCTTCCAAAAACAAGAGAGTAATCTTCTTTCAACAAACCCAATAGAAGATAGCCACACAAACATAAAAAATAAATCAAAAATAACAGGAATCATCAATCACTATTCCTTAATATTTCTTAACATCAAAGGACTCAATTTCCTAATAAAATGACATAGACTAACAGACTGGATACATAAACAGGACCCAGCATTTTGCTTCATACAAGAAATGTACCTCTGTGTCAAAGTCAAACACTACCTCAGAGTAAAGGGCCGGAAACAATTTTACAAGCAACAAGAAACAAGAAACAAGCTGGAGTATCAGCCATTCTAATTTCAAATAGAATCAATTTTCAATCAAAAGTTATCAAAACTGATAGGAAGGACACTTCATTCTCATAAATGGACAAATCTACCAAGAAGAACTCTCAATTCTGAAATACATTCTCCAAAGGCAAGGATACCCACATTTATAAAAGAAACTTTACTAAAGCTCAAAGCATACATTGCACCTCACACCATAATAGTGGGAGATTTTGACACCTCACTCTCATCAGTGGACAGATCATGGAAATACAAACTAAACAGTGACACAGTGAAAGTAACAGAAGTTATGGTCTAAATGGATTTAACAGATACATATAGAACATCTCATCCTAAAGCAAAAGAATATAACCTCTTCTCAGCATCTCATGATAACATCTCCAAAATTGACCACATAATCTGTCACAAAACAGACCTCACCAGATATAAAAAGATTGAAATAATCCCATACAGCCTATCAGATTACTACAGATTGAGGCTGATATTCAATAGCAGCATAAATAATAGAAAGCCAACATTCACGGGGAAACTGAACAACACTCTCCTCAATGATACCTTGGTCAAGGAACAAATAAAAACAGAAATTAAAGACTTCTTAGAATTTGATTAAAATAAAGGTACAACATACCTTAACTTATGGGACACAATGAAGGCCATGTTAAGAGAAAACTCATAGCTCTCAGAGCCTCCAAAAAGAAACTGGAGAGAGCATACACTAGCGGCTTGATAGCACTCCTGAAATCTCTAGAACAAAAGAGGCAAATGCACCCAAGAGAACAGCAGAAAATCATCAAACTCAGGGCTGAAATCAATCAAGTAGAAACAAAAAGAACTATTCAAAGAATCAACCAGACTAATTACTTTGAGAAAATCAACAATATACATAAACCCTTAGCCAAACTAACCAGAGAGCACAAAGACAGTATCCCAATTAACTAAATCCAAAATGAAAAGGGAGACATAACAACAGGAAATGCAGAAATTCAAAACATCAGATCCTACTACAAAAGCCTATACTCAACAAAACTTGAAAATCTGTATGACAAGGACAATTTTCTAGACAGATATCAAATACTAAAGTTAATTTAGGATCAGATCAGATAAAACATCTAAACAATTTCATAACGCCTAAAAAACAGTAGCAATCATTAAAAGTCTCCCAACCAAACCAAAACAAAACAAACGAAAAAACAAACAAACAAAAAAGCAGGCCTTCAAAGACCTAATACTCTTCAAACTATTCCACAAAATAGAAACAGAAGGAACCCTACTCAATTTGTTCTATGTAGACATTATTATCCTAATACCAAAACCTCATGAAGATCCAACAAAGAGAACTTCAAACCAATTTCCCTTATGAATATCAATGCAAAAATACTCAATAAAACTCTTGCAAAGTGAATGCAAGAATACATCAAAAGAAACATTCACCATGATCAAGTAGGCTTCATCCCAAGGATGCAGGGATGGTTCAATATATGGAAATCCATTAATATAATTGACTACAAAAACACAAACAAAAACAAAAACAAAAACAAAACAACAACAAAAAAACCAAAAAAAATCTCAAAGGGAAAACAACAACAACAACAACACATGATCATTTCACTAATTTTGAGAAAATTCAACACACCTTCATGTTAAAAGTCTTGGAAAGATCAGGAATTCAAGGCCCATACCTAAAAATACTAAAAGCAATATACAGCAAACCAGCAGCCAATGTTAAACTAAATGGAGAGAAATTTGAAGCAATTCTGCTAAAATCAGGGTATAGAAAAGGCTGCCCTCTCTAACTATCTGTTCAATAGAGTACTTGAAGTTCTAACTAGAGCAATTAGACAACAGAAGGATATAAATTCTAAAGGAAGAAGTTGAAATATCACTATTTATAGATGATATGATAATATGCTACAGTGACCCCAAAAACTCTACCAGAGAAATCATACAGGTAATAAATAACTTTAGCAATGTGGCTGAATAAAAAATTAAATCAAAGAAATCAGTAGGCTTCTTATACTCAAAGGATAAACAGGCTGAGAAAGAAATTAGGGAAATGACAACCTTCATGATAGTCACAAACAATATAAAGTATCTTGGTGTGACTCTAACGAAACAAGTGAAAGATCTTTATGACAAGAACTTCAAGTCTCTGAAGAAAGAAATCAAACAAGACCTCAGAAGATGGAAATATCTCCCATGCTCATGGATTGTCAGGATTAATATAGATAAATGGCCATCTTGCCAAAACCAATCTACATATCCAATACAATTCTCTTGAAAATTTCAACTCAATTCTTCATAGAGTTAGAAAGAGCAATTAGCAAATTCATCTGGAATAACAAAAAATCCAGTATAGCAAAAACTATTCTCAACAATAAAAGAAACTCTGGTGGAATCACCATCACTGACCTAAAGCTGTACTACAGAGCAATCATGATAAAAACTGCATGGTAGTGGTACAGTGACAGGCAGGTAGATCAATGGAATAGAATTGAAGAGCCAGAAATGAACCCACATATTTATGGTCACTGGATCTTTGACAAAGGAGCTAAAACCATCCAGTGGACAAAAAAGATAGCATTTTCAACAAATGGTGCTCATTTAACTAGGAGTCAACTTGTAGAAGAATGCAAATTGATCCATTCTTATCTCCTTGTACAAAGCTCAAGTCCAAGTGTATCAAGGACCTCCACATAAAACCAGAGACACTGAAATTGATAGAGGAGAAAGTGGGGAAAAGCCTCGAAGATATGGTCACAGGGAAAAAATTTCTAAACAGAACACCAATGGCTTATGCTCTAAGATCAAGAATTGGCAAACAGGACCTCATAAAATTGCAAAGCTTCTGTAAGGCAAAGGACCCTGTCAATAGGACAAAATGGCAACCAAGATGTTGAGAAAAGATCTTTATCAATCTTACATCTCATAGAGTTCTTTGTATACCCAATATATATACAAAGAACCCAAAAAGTTAGATGCCAGAGAACCAAATGTCCCTATTAAAAAGTAGGGAATAGTGCTAAATAGAGAATTTTCAACTGAGGAAACTTGAATGGCTGAGAAGCACCTAAAGAAATGTTCAACATCCTTAGTCATCATGGAAATGCAAATCAAAACAACCATGAGATTCCACTTCACTCCTGTCAGAATGTTAAGATCAAAAACTGGGTGTCAGCAGATGCTGGCAATGATGGTCTTGTTGGACATAAGTGGGAGGAGAGGCCCTTGGGCTTGAGGGAATGCCAGGGCAGAGAGGCAGTATTGTGTGGGTGGGTAGAGGAACACACTCATAGAGGCAGGGGGAGGAGAAATGTGACAAGGGGTTTCTGAAGGGGAGACCTGGAAAAGGAAAATCATTTGAAATATCTATAAAGAAAATATCTAATAATTTTTTTGAATGCTCTCGCATCAATATGTGTTTCATACTCTATTTCTTTTAGAAAAATACTTAGAATAATGAGGTACAACATATGTTTATCCTTTGAGTCAGCACCAATCCTGGTTTCTCTAGTTGCCTGAAGCTACAATTCCTGTTACTCAGTTATTGGTGACCTTTAACCCCAATTCCCAGGCATTCATGTGCCTTGGGAGTTTTGATCTCTTCCCATTTCTTTCATTCCTCTTCCTAAACCCTCCCAAGAAATTACAGTAGGCTCTCTACTTTCTTGGGCCAACTATTATTAAGGAAGCCATAGGGTGAGGATCCTTTAAGGTTGGCCCTGGTCTTCATAAGCTACTGGAAGCTAGCATTTCATTGCCAGTAAAAGCTTATCTCCTGAAGACACCTCTACCACAAATTCCATTTCTTACTTGATTTTAACCATTCAACTTGCTGTTGGGTTTTAATTTTCTAATTCTTATTTTTGTTATTTTTAGGGTCAGATGTAGGGAATTGCTGCTGAAAGCAATTCCAGTCTCAACAGGGGAAAGTGGGAGAGCCTTAAGTAGAGACATTGTGTACCTTGATTTTGTTACACTTGAGCAAGCCCAGGTTGACCTTGTGATGTGAATTGACCTGATCAGACTACATCAAAAATGTTAGTACTCATTATACTCAAAGTAATTCGACATTTTTACCCTGTGACCATGATACATGGTGATAATTTTATATGAAATAATATTTTATATTAAAGTATACATGTACATATATATGAAAATACATTCATTTTGTGTTTTTCATACTCCTTTTCCTTTCTTTTTCAAAACTCTCCACTCACACGGCTACCATGAAGAACTGAGTAAACGAAGTATCTCATGGGAAAGTAATTTCAAATAGCAACAATGATCTGCTAAAATATTTATTGAACATGCAACTCTATTTTTGCATAAATACTTTTATTTTTCTGCCCAGTGTAAATTATTTCTTTACTCATTATTTCTTTCAATGGTCTAATAGAGCCTATTATAATGTGGTACTGAAAAGTTCCATTTTCTTCAGTTGTTCACCTGAGCCCCAATTAACTGATTTGTTACTGTGCTATGATAAACCTGTCTTTTTGATGAGGCATGAACTATAAACTCATTTTTCTATAATTGATAAAGTTGGGTTAATGGTTTTAAAACACCTAAATTAATTTCACAGGATTACTCTACACATCTTGTTTTGCTCCCCACACCTTGCAAATGCAACATAAAAGTCATTAAATAACACAGCAGCAGAATTAGATGCTACAAAATTTCTCATAAAAAGCAGCATTTGCAGAGAAAATATTACATATAATGCTGAAGATTTTATTCTTGTAAACAACCCATACCGTGAAAGAGAGAAATGACCACAAACATATAATTTCTTGCACTGAAGATATATACATAATTAATACTTTAAAACTATTTTACTGAGTAATTACAGACAGACAGCATTAATATAAAAATAGAAACATACCACTAAACATGCTGTTCTGTTTATTTATTTGTTACATTAGAACTAAATTGTTTTCTATAATACGCATTTGGAATGATACCTAGGAGTTTTGATTTGAAAAGTGTTTCAGCAATGACAGTTAAAGAGGTATTTTCATAAAGCTATTTGATCTGTACTCTCACCCTGAGGTAAGAAACACTATAATAGTTTGTATAATAAAGAGTAGTCATTAATTTGACCGTGAGGATTAATAAATAATTCTGTATTCATCAGGTATTTCAAGGAGAACAAACACCCCCATATATATATATATATATATATATATATATATATATCTTGTATCTTATGTATATATATATAATCTTGCATCTTATATACATATATCTATATCTATATCTATAGATATCAGTAGTATATTATATACTAATATATATGTGTGCATACACATAATATATACATATATGTATATATACATATATACAATATATATTCTCTTTATATGCATATTGCACAAAGTAAGTTTTCTGTGAATGTCTGTGTGTGTGTGTGTGTGTGTGTGTGTGTGTGTGTATGTGTGTATGTTATATCCTGATAAGACCATTTAGTCTTGCTTGAATGTATATATGCTTTGAGCTGACAGCTTGAGTATTGAATAACCTCTAAACTGTTTTTCTAGAAGAAGATTGATCCTTCTTCTTTCAAAAGCTTTAATTGTCTAGATCTGTTCTTCTAGAAATCTCTTGAGATTTTTTTCTGTGCATTCTGGCATGCCAACTTTGTTGACACTAGATTGTTATTTTTCTGGTTTCTTTGGTTTGGGTGTTTTGTTTTGTTTTGTTTTGTTTTGTTTTTTGTAATAATTGTTATCTTTGTCGTATATAGGACGCATTGTCCTATTGCAGACAGCATGGTACTTTACTTCTTACCAATAGTCTCTGTTCCTCAAAACCCCTGTGCTATAGTAGTAGGGTTTGTATTATGAATATGTCAACTGGGAATGGCGAATCTGTGATCAGCTGTTCTTTACAATTTGTCCTGATGTTGACTTCTATGATGGTCTTTATCTCCTTCAAAAAGAAATTTCTATGATGATGGATGAGTGTTACATGTATCTGTGGGTATAGTAATAAATATGTAGAATGCAGCTAAAAATGGTATTGGTTTCTGAGAATGGCAGTAGTGTATTCTCTCATAAGAAACACAGATTCACTAATAACAGGTAGTTGGTCAAGTACCAGACATGCATTTTTTTTTTTTCATACTCAGACGGTCATGTGTCCAATTACACTGCTGTTTGTGACCCCAAAACATGTGTCGCTATTAAGGACTTCGACATATCCTGTAATGTTGGTTATTATTATGATCCAAGGGTTTTATGGCTAGGTACCATTCCTGACTGATTTTCTCATGTGAGAGCATGCACATAGACAATTCAGAGACTATGAAGGCTCAGCCACCGTGAGGAAGCTTCCAGGTCATTTCAAGCTCAATTCCTCCAAGTTCAGGATCTGAAGTGTATGGAACCTTCATCAACCTAAGACTTACCTTCAAGTTCTGGAAGGAAATCAAGGGCAATGGCAATAACTTACTTTTTGGGAAGAATGTAATTATTTCTCCTCAACAATGACTCAAATAGAGGTTCCCCATGTCTGAGGTGGAGTTTTGTGGGACAGTGAGTATATGGAAATTTTGGTCACTTACATATGCTTTGTTCCACCAATAACAGAGAATTTTGGTCTTTGTGTCACTACACCTACTATTATTGAGTGTTGTGGTACTTATTCATCAACCCAGAACTAGGGAGATTTAGGTAATAGTGTTGTTTTTGTTCTAGGCCAGATTGAACTGCATAGCAAGTACCAAGGCAGTCAAGAGTTCAGAGTAAGACACTTCGTGAAAAAAAGAAAACAACAGACAAAATGTCATCAATGCATTCTTTAATGTAAGAACAAAGTAAGCTTTATTGAAGTAGAAATAATGGATCAATTCTGGATTCTCTCAGGAATGGCTGTGGTATTTAAGAACAATTTAAGGACTGGTGAGATGGCTCAGTGGTTAAGAGTACAGACTGCTCTTGTAGAGGTTCTGAGTTCAACTCCCAGCAAGCACATAGTGGCTCATAAGCATCTATAATGGGATCTGATTCCCTCTTCTGAAAACAGTGACAGTTGTACTCAAATACATAAAAATATAAACTAAAAAAAAGAACAATTTAAAAGTTCAGAAAGTACAGATTCTATGGGTAGCAACAGAGGATGCAAATGTAGGGAGTGTAATATTATATAAATTATCTTTGATAAATGACAAAATGAAATATATACTATCAATTAATAATTGATGATACCAATAGCATACTTACTGTCAAATATTAATTAAATCAGCTAGGTGTTATTATTAGTTTTGCACCTTTTACACATTCTGTATCTGAGCTCAGCCCTTATGCCAAGTTTACATGCTTATCTATTGCTGTAAATCTCCAACCCAAATATGCCCCAGCAATGAAAACAGGAATCAATAAATATGAATACATGCTGTGCACCTAGATTGAGCAGATCTACCACTACACTACCATCTTCCACATCTATGAGACCCCTTAGAACTTGCAGTTTCTCTGGATTTTGTGTTTCTTCTCTGCTTTTTGTCTTCCTCCTCCTCTCTGTCCTCTTTCCCCACCTTCCACTCCACCTTCCCTTTTATCTGCTCAATCATCAGCTCTCCTTTATTTTTCAAATTAAGATGGGAAGCAGGTTTACAGGAAATCACTGAGTGCTGACTCATTCCTTGTTCGAAACCCCTCACATGAGAATGGAATTAACATCAAATATAGTTAGCCCCAGGGCTATCCATAGCAATGTAAAATTAATAACAAATTGACCTTTTATTATTAAAATTGATTTTCCTTAAGTATATGTAAATTCTACAGTCTAACAGATAATATTACTTTAATAATCTTAGAGATTCTATGCTATAATTTGGTACTGGGTATTCTTCTCTTTATCTCTCTTTGTTTATCTATCTATCTATCTATCTAGTATGGATGGAGCAAGGTATTTCAGTGATCAAATTAAAATAATGAGAAATTCATAAAAATTGTTTCTCAATAAAAATATATTTTATTTAAAGATAGGTGGCTTTTCTGTACCTGTGTATTCACGTGTATGCTCACCAAAGTCAGCAGTGGGCAAAGGACAACATCAAGTGCAGCTACTGGATTGTGATTCAAGGTAATTATTCTAGAAATAAAATCTGTGGTTATCTGCAAGAGCAGCAAGTGCTTTTGGACATTCGGCCATCTCTTCATTTATGTTCGTCATTTTTTGCAACCATGTAGATCTGATATTATACATTTGTTAAATGAAAAAAATAGTCATTTAAAGTCATAAAGTTCAATTTCTACAGCAATCTGTGAGCTTTACATTTAATTAGGAGTTAAGTAATTTGCATGGAAATATTACTATGAAAATCACTGAGATCTATAATTGCACAAAGCAAACAGAATGCTTAGTTTTTCATTTACTTTATTAAATATTTTATTTTGCTACCTTTGACCAAAAAACTTTCACGTCCATACATCATATAAATAAAGATTTGATTTATTGAAGTCTTCAAATATATATATATATATATATATATATATATATATATATATATATATATATTCATTCTTTGGAAAAATAAAACTCGTAAACTTGATGAATAGTTTTGCAAAATGTATCTTGGGTATTCTAAGTTTCTGGGCTAATATCCGCTTATCAGTGAGTGCATATCTAGTGAGTTCTTTTGTGATTGGGTTACCTCACTAAGGATGATATCCTCCAGATATATCCATTTGCCCAAGAATTTCATAAATTCATTGTTATTAATAGCTG
>NC_034601.1:60837839-60840899 GCF_900095145.1 Mus pahari | reverse complement strand
TATATATATATATATATATATATATATATATATATATATATCTCACTCTCTAGATATATGAAATCCTAGATAATAAATAAAAACAAAACATAAAAAAGTATTCATTTCTATTGGTACTAATATATTTTGTATTTTCACAACTGTTTCTGTGAATTTGTAATTGAAATACAATGAAGCATTTATTTAAACAGTTCTAATTTTATCCAAAAATCAAGTACCAAAAACATGGACTATCCTCTTCCCTGACTGGGTGAATAGTTCTTTGCTGTGGCATCCGAACATTAAATTTTAGTTACAGTATGATTAATTGATTCAGGATGGCCCTGTTAAGTAATTACATTCAAGAAGAATCTGTCAATACCATTTGTTTTCGATTGTCACATTAAATCAAATATAATGGGTACAGGTGTGCCCAGTGAGGTAAGAAATAGTGCTACTAAGTGAAAAATTCAACTAAATGTATATGCAGTGGCGAACTAAAAATAAGTTAGTTAAAATAATAGAGGAAGAATGATTGATTGCCTTCAGGGTGCAGAAAAGTCAAACATGTCTGTTAATGATTTAAATGTTCCACTTAGTACCCTGCAAATATTCCCTAGACATACTTCATGAAATAAAGGGTCATGAGGCATAGATAAGGTCACTGAGTAATTCAGAAACTGGCACAAATGAGCCAAAACTTCAAAAATCTACTGTGCTTTCAAAAGAACAAGGTTAATAGTTTTATAGAGTATCAAATGTAATTTATCACTTAGAAACTGTTTAATTAGGGTGAAGTTAATAAATCGTTCAGTTGAAATTTCCCATATCCTTCTTCAGTAGCTCTTGAAGAATGGCGTTCTCATAGTTATAAAGTCTACGTTTGTAAAAGGCCCAATCAATACAATGAATAAAAGGTAATATATAAATAATATTCACTTAATAAAGTTTAAAGATAATTAGCAATACAAATGAAAATTTTACATGTAATGTTAATGTTTTCCTGAACAGATGTTGATTCTACTCAAGTCAAGGCATTAATAGTTAAAGAAAATGTAAAACAGAATATTTTAATATTGTTTATGAAAACTATGGACAATTTTTTAGTAAGCCAGAAAACAGTTAAGTCTTAGAAAAATGCATTTTGAATGTATTTCTACATCCTTTAACTCATCTCATTTTAGCCTCTCCTTATGAGTGACCACTCTATCTAATGAGTAAATAAAAAGATCTCGAAGTATTAATGACTTAATTTAAATCAAAGATTTATAAGTTTAGGAAAATGTATTGTGCCTTATTCGTGTTACATTTATACTGAAGATTTGACATCAGAACCAAATAATATCAATAAAATTGAATTTGGATTATCATAAATAAGGTTGAATTAGGGTTTTTATTAATAAGGTTAAGTTAGAGTTAATATTAATAAAGTTTATTAGGGCTTACTGATGGAAAAAATAGTGCTCATATTTCTTGGCATTATCTTTGGGTTTTAATTAATACATCTTGCATGTGACTCTTGAATATCTGTGGCTGAACAGATGACTCAGTGGTTAAGTTTGTCCTCTTCTTACAGAATACCATGATTAAGTTACCAACACCTATATCTGTCAGCTTACAAAAACATGCATGCAATTTGAAGTTCTGGGTGCCAGATCCCATCTTCTGGCCAACACACGAACAGATGCACACAGAGACACAAAACATACATAGAATTATAAATTTTAAAAATCTTAAAAATATACCAAGTTGCTGCTTATAGTGTAAGGACTGAAATAATCTGAGCATAACTAAAAAAGTAAATGTTTAGAAATTCTTAAGTCTTTGTGTTGGTCCAAAGGCTAATGGTAGAGAAGCATTTGCTATTCGCTAGTATCCATTTGATGGTGTGAGAGGCCACTACTACTCCATCTTGGAACTTGTCTCCATCTTAAAAAAATATTAATAATAAATTTAAAAGTCTGAGAACTTAACCTGCAGCAGAACCCAAGCTGCAGTCACTGACCAAGAAAGACTCTTGGCCAGAATTACTTCCTAGCTACTTCCAAGCAACAGTTAATCAAAGGTTGGTCTGATTGTTTCAGATGTACTTTCAGCCCTGTTGGGATTACATATTGTCTTCCTTACATACATGTAAAGTAATACTAAATGAAATGAAGAGTACATATACTTTCATTATTAGGCACCATTTTTTTAAGTACTTGTTTATTCTTTCACTGGATATTTTCTTTATTTACATTTCAAATGTTATTCCCTTTCCTAGCTTCCCCTCATAAAATCCCCTATCCTCTCCCCCCTCCCCTCACCCAACTCCCATTCCTGGTCCTGGCATTCCCCTATACTGGGGCATAGAGCCTTCACAGGACCAAGGACCTCTTCTCCCATTGATGACCGACTAGGATATCTTCTGCTACATATATCGCTAGAGCCACAAGTTCCACCATGTATTTTCTTTGATTGGTGGTATAGTTCCAAGGAGCTCTGAGGGTACTGGTTAGTTCATATTGATGTTCCTTCTATGGAACTCCAGTACCCTTCAGTTCCCTGGGTATTTCTCTGACTCTTTCATTAGGGACCTTGTGCTCCGTCCAGTGAATGACTGTGAGCATCCACTTCTGTATTTACCAGGCACTGGCAGAGCCTGGCAGGAGACAGCTATATCAGGCTCCTGTCAGCAGGCTCTTGTTAGCATCTGATTAGGCAACTTTTAAAACGCTTATTTTTTGTGTGTCAGGAAATGTATAGTTTTACATTTTTTTCAACTAATTTTTCTTCTTTGATTAAACGTATTATTAGGGCATGGGGATGATGATGCAATGTGTACAATGCTTGCTTCTAAATGTGAGTACCTGAGCTCCATTCCACAAATCTCATGTAAAAAGCCAGGTTTTATTGATATGCCTCTGCCAACCAGGGCGAGGGCAAGGGTAGGTCATATCTGAAAGAATCATCAGTATTTGCAGTCTTTGAACTCCAGTAAATACAGCAGAAAGAAAGAAAGAAAGAAAGAAAGAAAGAAAGAAAGAAAGAAAGAAAGAAAGAAAGAAAGAAAGAAAGGAAGGAAGGAAGGAAGGAAGGAAG
>NC_034601.1:60807826-60837810 GCF_900095145.1 Mus pahari | reverse complement strand
AGGAAGGAAGGAAGGAAGGAAGGAAGGAAGGAAGGAAGGAAGGAAAACTAAGTACTTTACAGTAAATTAGATCACAATATTAAAGAAGAGGTAGCCAAGTCATTGACTTTTAAAGAATATATAGACTAAGATAGGAACCAGATAGGCTGGCTGGGTCCTATTGTATACAAATGGGTGAGCAGAGTGAATGAGAATACTGATGAGTTCTAAAAACCATCAGAGAGTGAGAGAGAGAGAGAGAGAGAGAGAGAGAGAGAGAGAGAGAGAGAGAGAGAACACTCAGGATATTAACGATAATCTCAAGGAGAAACAAGATTGCTGAAAAATCATTGCTGTAGCCAGACTGGAAATGACAACCGACAATTTAAGAAATAAGTTGAAGTGCATCAAATTTGAGGCCCTCCACATACCTGCTCAGATTGACCTATGGTGATACAGAGCCCCTATGCTGCTCAGGTATGTACTGGCCTGTAACCCGTAGTCACCCCAAGCCAAATAACTTGAAGTCAGTCTTGAAAGTAAGAGCCTGTCTGATCTGAGAAAGTGCTTTCTCTCCTTGCCACACCGACTGCTTTTTCCATTAAGCTGTCTCTGCCTCATTTCAGAATTTGTGCCTTGGCTAGAGGCTAAGACGCTCTGGGCAGGCATTTAAGGATAAGTCAGCACAGTTCAAAATGTTTGAAACTCCTGTTGTACACACAGTTGTAACTTTGTTCGTTTGTTTGTTTTGGTGTAGTCACAATATTTCAAATAACTCCACATATTCCTGTGACATTAGAGTGTCCTGGTCACTATTCTCATTTGTGCAAATTCATAGTATGATAGATGATAGTATGCTTCTCTTTAAATGAGCTCTCCCCATTCAGGGCTCACATTAAGTTACAAACCTGTGTGGTTCTGAGGGATGCTACTTGCTGCTTTTTGGCTTAAAATATACTCTATTTTTGTTGTTTTCTTCAGAGGACTAGATAGGAAAAGATAACAAAATAATTGAACTCTTTTTCTATTTTACCATCCCTTTTTTCAGCTTTCATTCCTTTCATCTACCAAAACTGTTCTTCCTATCTTACCCTATTTTAGTAGGTGTCCCAAATAACAATCTGTTTGTTTTTTTTTTTTTTCCAGATGTGAGTGGGGAATTTTTTTGTTACTAGAACAGGTCAATTTATCAATAGTTAGACCATGGGAGGAACCACCCTTGCCTGTCCTGCTCCCCTCTTTAAGTCTATGATAGAATATTGGTGTGATCAATCTAGAACAGATCTTGTTTGGACACACCCAGCTTTATTGTTTTAATGAATGCGACAACCCTGTCATTTCCAGAGACTGCTTTTGTTGTGCATCTATCTGCTAACCTTCCAGACTCTCATGTACCTTGTGTCTTCATTGGCGTGTGGGAGATAATGAAGCTATAGTCCTTAGGTCCAAGCACTACACCATAAATTTCTATGTGGTTGCTGTTGCTGAACCTCCTGCTTTTCATGAAGATGTTCACTTTGATCACGAGGAAATACGTTTTAATAATTGTTAATGTGAAGCATTTTGTTTTTTAGACTAATGCTTAGGGTACCAACCTTTATCATCAGACCTTTATTGCAAATAAAGGACCTAACTCCTGCTGCAGAGGTAACCAACAGAGGAAACAGAGTGCCAGTTGAGACTAAAACATCAGTCCCCGAAGAGCAATTAATTTGAGGAGTATAGAGACACCAGGAGCACTTCTCGCATATTAGTTATTATGTGTATTTATGGGGGAAGTAAAGGGAACGAAGAAAACAAACCATAATGGGCTTAGTCATTACATTAGGTTGCAGGAGAGGAGATGGATATGGATGACAAACACAAAAGTAGGGTCAGGAGAAGGACAGGAAATGGTGGGGAGGGCAGGTGTGTGAGTTTAATGATTATGGATGAATAAGAAAGATGAAGGAACACAATCAAGCAAGGCATACAAAATTATCTCATAGGAGATTAAGGTAAGGAGACGAGCTAGAACAGGGAAGCCCATATTCTTTAAGTAGGAAGAAAAGTGATAGGATGTAGAGTGGAAAAGGAGTAAAGCAGAAAGGGTAAGAGAGAGGGATAAAAGGAAATTGGTGGGGTCAGTTTATCTTTATACAAAGGGACAAGAAGTTTAGAGAGGAACAAAGAGTAGGTTTAGATTAGTTGTGGAAGAAGATTGTAGGGATATTAGGTGAACAGCATGGAGGATGATCTCAAGTGGTAGCCTGCTGCTGGGTTCAGAGTGTTAGTGAGCTCTTTAGCTCAAGAGTCCTCCAGGTCAGAATGATGTATTGGATCTACAATTTTTTTTTGACAGGAAGCCATTCCTTTTAGAACCAATTCACTTTAGTTAATAGCAAATAAAATCAAATCATGTATATGTTTGAGCTGCATGTTTTAATTCCAGTTTGTGTGTTACAAATACATACTTAATTCTTACACTTAAGTAGCCTATGAATGGTTTTTAAAATACACACACACACACACACACACACACACACACATACACACACACGTGTATGTGTGTGTTATATTAGAAAAAATGTAATAGCTCATTAATCTGTAGAAAGATATGCAATAGAAAATGGAATATGAATATGTATAAATATGTATAAATCTTATTAATTATGATGCAAAACAAAACGAATTAAAAATCAATCTGGTTGACCTTTTCTGTTTTCTTTGAAATGAATGTGAAAAGGAGTCTCTAAGAATTCTGAAATTTCCAATTTATTTAACTTGTTTATGATTCTGTCTTTATTCATGGAAGATAATTACTCATAATACAGTTTTACAACTTAGTGAGAATAATATGTAAGTGAGATATATGTAACTATAAATTAGACAAAATATGAATATTATGCCAACATATAATATTACTTACATTAATCAATAATATTTAGATACTAGATATAGTTTTTAACTTTTCAAGCTAAAATCTATATGGACAGGAATTTTCTCATGTGAATTAATAAATAACATACTGAAGAACTTAAGAACACTGTCAAGAGGAAAATTGTAAGTGTTTTCTTACCTTCAATAGTATTTGATACGCAGTTTGTTGTACTTTAATCTGATAGATCTAACAATGAAAAATTGTCTTATCTTTCCAATTTATAGGTCTGTGTACTTTAATCTTTTAGAATTGAATGATCTCATAGTGCTGGTATAATCTTGTGAAAAACTGGAAGATATTTAAGACACATTAATCTGATTCATACTTGTAATTTGATTTCTCAAGATACGTCAAATGCAATTGGTTTAAAGGTTTTTTTTTTTTTTTTTCCTCTGTGGTAGCGCAATTGCTTCCCATGCTGTGTGAGTGGCAAGAAGCTGGAAAAGAAACTTCAACTTACAAAATAAAAATCATTTTGTTTACAGAGACTAATTAATAGTGGTACAGATCATCTTTAAAATGCCTACTTTGGAAATGTACATACCAGTAAGTGTTTTATCAATAAAAGACACTTTTAGGAAAACATTGAATAACATTGCTTACCTAAATATATTTGCATTCATATATTTAATAAATGGATTTATTTACTTACTTACAAGCAGTTTGAATTTCTTCTGTATACTAATAATTTACTTCATAATTTACTGCTAAATACATGACATCTTGAGCAGTACAAAACATATTTAGTATGCTCTCTAGAAGTCCAAAATTAGATTTTCAGGAAATCAGTAAATGTCAGTAAGCTTCTCCCTCTAATATTATTTTAATTTCCATAACTCTGTTCTAAACATTTATTATTTCTTTAAATTTAGAAAGAAAATAATTTCACATAGTAAATATCAATAAATATAAGAATATTGAATTTGGGGGTACTAAAACATGGGAAGGAAAATTTAGAAATTTTCTAGCTGATTATAACAAATTAACCTTTATAGTAAAATATTTACTAGTAATGAGATTTATGTATATATGCTTCCACTGGAATATAGCTTTTTATTTTTGCCATATTAAAGGACTGAAATGCCTTGAGGTTTTCTGTGTATAAACAGTTCTATAAATGAGATTCATCTCCTCCACTTGTCATGTATGATCTCCATATCCTTAAACTCTTAATTACGTGAAGTCAAATGTTCCCTTTTCCCTCACGATGCATCTATGCTATGAGTCCTGCAATGTATGTTCTCCCTTCATTTTTCTCCTCAGGATCAGATTTATTACAAGTAGAGAAATCAAGTAAGTACTAACCAGGAAGCTTCTTCCTTGGTGAATAGTTCACGCTGAAAGTGCTACGTAGGCTGTTATGGGAAAATATCCTAGAGTCTTTACTAGATGTGAACTCCAATAATGATCAATATGGCATGAACTCTCCATGAGTGCTGTAGTGGAGTGCTATAAATGTTATAGGGACACTTGTCTGTTTTCTGGTTGGATTTAAGACCTGTACCCAAGTGGGAAACACAAGTCTAAGACTGTAAATATGGCCAAAACTCCACAACTGGTTCTCATAGGCCTTAGCGGAGAACTTATTATTAATACTCTGCTAAAGGGACAGAGTATCAGATTCTAAATTCACATTTATCTACCTATATATTTGTGTAGCTCTCAGACCTAATTAGGGAAGACTTTTTGTGTGTATAATGGACAGCCTTAACACAGAAAGATACAGAGCAATATAGAGAGAGTAGCCATGAGGGATAATGAACACTGAGGAAGACTGAAAAAGCCTCAGGGAAAGTCTTTAATTAAAATACCATATCTACATATACACATGTATAAACTGCTTAAATGAAATTGAATCACATGGAGTGACAATGTTTCATCAAGATGCAGACACTGTTTTTTTAAAACCCTAGAAGCAAGAATGGGAAATCTTCCTTAAAGTTGTAGGCGGTGTGGGTTGGGGAATAGGGGTCCATTAGTCTTTTAAAAACCAAAATGGCTGTGTTTATAAATATTGTTCTTGGTTTCTCCCTTAAGAACATGAATGTAAATATATCTTTTAAGTTTTTAGCTTTCTCAAAATCTGTAACAATGTCATTTCTGCATTAGGATTTAATTTCAATAAAACATATTCTGAAAATTACTCAGTTCAATAATTATGTTTTATTTTGTTGTATATAAACATTACTATAAAACAAGGTGACTCCAGGTTTACTTTCAAAGCATTTTACAAGAGTTATTTTATATTTTTTATATTTACATATATGACCCATTGTAAGATAGTATTTGAATTATAGCAGGTCAATGTCTAGAATAAAGATTGCGTACAAATGCCCTGTCATAGCATCAGCTATGCTGCTTTGATTAAAGCTCACGTGAGTACTATATTGCTCTATGTTACTGTGTTTTATTTTTTTCCATTAATCTTTTCCAACAGTGTACTGTCCTCATTACTGTAATTTTATGGTAAGCATTGATGTCTTGTACTCTCAAGCTCTCCAGTGGTCTATTTATTTATTTTCAATTTTGTAGCTTTATTTCCCAAAGAGGTGCAGGAAAAATTCTTTTAGAAACTAAATGAAATAATGGAACTTGGTCCGTTTAAATGAGTTCCTGGTCCTTTAGGACGAAATATAAAATTTCACAATGATGTAAACCCGTGTTATATCTCACTTTAGCATTTATTTCCATCTATATGATAACTGACTTTAGTGTTTCTTCACAATCAGTTTGATTTCCTTCAATACTTAAGATATATGACAAGCATTCTTCTCTTTAGGTGTCTGCAATTCTTCAGGTTTTCAGATTCACTTTCTTCCCTTGTTATAGCAACAGTTGCCTATACGTGTATAATTTAAGTTTTTAATAAAAATGTGTATTGCAAGTAATCTGGTCCCTGTCTATTTTACAAGAAAATATATTTTTAATTTTTTTATTCTAAACACTAAGTGCAGTGAACTTATTTATTATATGGAATACACACACACACACACACACACACACACACACATATATATATATATATATATATATATATATATATATATATATAGAGAGAGAGAGAGAGAGAGAGAGAGAGAGACAGACAGACAGACAGACAGACAGACAGACAGACAGAGACACAGAGAAACAGAGAAGAGAAAGAAAATACAATCACTTAAAATACAATAACACAACCTATATTTTTCATAGGACAAACACAATAATTTTCCAATAGAAAATTATTTGGAATCTGGAATCTATTATCCTACTAGTATGTTGAACTATTTTAAAATAAATATTTCATGCTTTTTAATTTTATGTAGCTTGCTCTCCCTCTTTGTATGTATGTGTGTGTATGCATGCACGCATATGTGTGTTTGTTCACTCACACAAGGAACTATGTACATGTAGTAAAAGTAGCCACAGAGACTAAAAATACCAAATCTACAGCAATTAGAGACATGTGAAATGGATGTTTAGTACTCAACAAAGGTCTTCTGGAAGATTATCAAGTACATGTAATTACTGATCAACTTCTCTAGCCCTTGCTCTCAGATCTTTTAATGATCACCATTTTGATGTCAATGAGGTATCTCAGACTTAGTTTTAGAGATGATTTACCTAAGGAATCTGAACAGTTTTTAAAATATTTATTACAAATTTCACTTAATTAGGAAATTTTATTATTTACGTTTCATTTTCTTGGAAATTTTGGCAATTCTTTGCAAATTCTGGATATTCAGGAAAATTAGTGATACTATAACTTTAACAGAGAGAAGATCAATTGTTTACCTTTTATTGCTTCATTTTTATTTTGTTTTGCATTTGAGATAAGCTTATAATTGGGAAGCTCATTCAGAATGGAATCTCAGTATGTCACCACAGCTGTCTTCACCTGTAGCTCACAAACTGCCTGCTCCTCAAAGAACCTGGATTAGAGATTATGACATCACTAGGCTACCTCCACCATCTTGATTCAAATGACTGTAGCATGAGTTGCTGAGCCTCGGAGTAAAAATAAGTCATGAAATTATACATATATACATATATGATTTCATGTAATCATGTATAATTTCAAAAATTATTTGATATATGATTTCATGCCTGATATGATATGTATATAAATTCTATTATACTATGTTCAATTCTATTCTATTCTATTCTGTTCTAATGATCAACATTGCTCTTCTTCGTATATTTATAAAACCCTTTCCTAAAGGCAGTCTGAGGAGTGTAGAATGCCCATTTCCAAAACTTAGGAGATGAACATAGGGGAATCTGAGGTATCTTTGTTTCTTAAGTATGGCTAGCATGATGTCTTTAAAGAAGTTAGCACCGTTCTTAAAAATATTGTAATTTTATGAATATTAACTTCTAATCAGCCACTCTTCATATAAAACATAGAGAATTCAACAATATACATAGGGATTCAATTACATGTATTGGGAACTGCATTATGTTCATCCTACACATATTTTGTAGGTCTTACATTTGGTAGAAAAAAATGATTACTTCTAAGGTGATTTTTTTTAAAGCAACTCTTCTGTAAATTTTAAAGATCAGTGATTCATAGTGTTCGAGGCTCATATAATGTCTCTGTCTGCATCACCAAGAGGTTTTCCTCCTCCTCATCGTCCTCCTCCTCCTCCTCCTCCTCATCATCATCATCATCCTCCTCCTCCTCCTCCTCCTCCTCCTTTATTTCTTTTTCTTCCTTTTGGTTTTTCGAGACGGGGTTTCTCTCTGTAGACCAGGCTGGCCTCGAACTCAGAAATCTGCCTGCCTCTGCCTCCCAAGTGCTGGGATTAAAGGCGTGCGCCACCACTGCCCGGTTGAGGTGTTATTCTTAACAGCTTCATTTTTATAAGACTTTCACAGAAAACATTGCTCAGAAAATCTTCTCCTACTAGTGTGGCTATACAAGTTTGAATCTATTTCTTTAAACATGACATAAGTGGAAAATTAGGTAGAGCTGTGACCAGAAAAGCTAGAAAAAAATATTCCCTTTTCTGTACTGAACATCTGTTTTTGGGATTCTGTTACATTACATGGACTTGGTTATTTAATTCCCACATTTTCATTATGAGACAAGTAATATTTCCATTTCACAGATTAAGTTTAGCAAGGTTAAGCAATTTGTCCATGAACCTTGAGCTTATGAATGACAGAGGATAATTTACTTATCCTGTCTTCTTAAATAGGTATTTGCACTGCACTTTCCATGATTATTTTCATTAATTCTCTGTTTAATTCATTTACAATGCACTAAGATCTTTCTCACTACATGTCACACAGTGCTCTACAAGCTTTAATAACATTCAAAATGTTTGCCCATAATAATCTTTCAGCAAACCATTATTATTCTTGGTTTAGAAAAGAGGAATCTGGGACCAGAAACGTTGAATTGCATAACATGATGTAGTTTATAAATACATTCCTTTTACATGATATCTGATAGAATCCAGGGAAGTATTCTTTGTTTTCAATACATAGATATACATAACTAAAATCCAATGTTCCTATCTACAGTGTGCTAACGTTCTAAAGTCACTGACTATCTGGAAATTTAGTTCAGCCTTGTAAGATTTTATTCATAGGTAAAATGTTTTTGTATTTGTTTTATTGCTAGTGATCAGCTATCCATATTTGAAATATATTTAAGCTCCATAGTTGAAATATATTTAATTCTCAGTCACGCTGTCATTACCACTGTTTCATTTTGGCAGCTGGTAGACTTTCAGGCTGAGAAGTTTGGGATTAATCATGATTTCCTGGAGAAATACATTAGA
This sequence comes from Mus pahari, assembly GCF_900095145.1. Taxonomy (NCBI): domain Eukaryota; kingdom Metazoa; phylum Chordata; class Mammalia; order Rodentia; family Muridae; genus Mus; species Mus pahari. The sequence continues at coordinate 60,829,140 of NC_034601.1, read as the reverse complement.
GATCTGGTATATTTCATTGATGACACGTGTCCTACTTTCTCAGTACCCTTCACTGCAGCCAAGGCTGTCTGTGAATGAAAGAAAGAAGTACTTTGCAGTATCTGTGAGACAGCAGGCTCCTGACAAGGACCATTAACTAATTTAGATTTAAGTGTCTGTGGAATAGCTGGCTGGGACTGCTACAGTAGTACCATTGGGTAAGAAAGGCTTCCTTCTCTCAGGCAACGTCTTGTTTTGCCTGTCTCATAACTCTTTCCATTGGCATTTAGTACACTAGAAACACTGTGTGTGTGTGTGTGTGTGTGTGTGTGTGTGTGTGTCTGTGTGTTTGTGTGATGCTGTTGCTGTGTTTGTGTGTCAGAGATAGGGAGAAAAGAATTTTCTGTGTATATTGCAATGTGTATATATGTGTGTCTCTGTGTTGGTGTGTTTGTGTGTGAGAGATAGGGAGAGAATAAGAAAGAATTGTCTGTGTGTATGGATCTGTGTGTGTGTGTGTGTGTGTGTGTGTGTGTGTGTGTGTGTGTGTGTGTTTGGAGAAGTATCTATGGTTTCTACACTAACCTCTCGGCATTAGAAAACCTTAAATGGGCTTATTCCCTGGGAGTGTAATTCTCCTTTTTCCAGATCATAAGCTGCCTTCAGTTCTTTGGTTAAGGGTGACCCAAATTTGCAGTTAATATGACTGAATTTGTAAACACCTTGAATCCTCATCTTTGGTAAGTAAAAGATGTTTAAGAAAGATTTAGTTGAGCAGCAAAGACTACTCTTAATGTTTCTGTTATTTTCTTCACTTCAGAGACTTGGCACTTTGACTTAATAAAAAGAGAGACAAAAAAATGATGATTGAACACTTGCATTATTTCTTTGTACTAACTCTATGGACCAGGATAGTCTCACAGTGGTGCCTTATATGCCATGAATAACTGTATTATCTGAACTGAGTAACAAAATATGTTCTTGTTTTTATATCTGGTAGGTGGAGCCAGATTGGCCAAAGATTTACTCATAGGACCTTATTATTTAAAAAGGGGGAAGGGCTTTAGTTCTATGCCCTTATCTGGATGTAGACATGGCTGATCTAGAGCTGGAGACAAAGCCTAGGAGTCAATGTCATTGCTTCTGTGCATCTGACTCTCCCTGCAGGGCTGTGGTTATCAGTTCTCAGGCAGTTGTGTCTCAGGTATTCTTTGCTCTCTCTGCCAACATCATCTGACTTAGAACTCTGGTTGTAAGCCTCCCTTCTCTTTGAGGTGTTTGGCCACGGGTTTATGAGAGCAGAGGGAGCAGAAGCAGTGAATAGGGGTTTGGGCATCCTTGAGTATGATGGGATGACTTCTGGAGACAGTTCTCCTTTCTTGTTTCAGGGTAAGGTATGTAAAGGCTCTTAAGGGGAATGGGTGGAAAGATCCGATTTGTCCTAACAGAGCATCTAACCATCATATGGGCAGAAAGCGAGACCAGGACTTGTGGGCAGGGTCAAGCAGAGATTACAGAGAGCACTGCACAGGTCTTTCTTCAGATAAGGTCAGTCAAGTGAGCTCAGAGACACTCTCCAAGTAAGGTCAGGTTGAGAGACGGAAGTCCGGATGAAAAATGGAGTCTGCGATTTTGCTCCCAGCTCAGAGAGATATCTGGATATGGTGGACTTTATTATTATTATTATTATTATTATTATTATTATTATTAATTTACATTTCAAATGTTATCCCCCTTTTTGGTTTCCCCTCCAAAACCCCCCTATCCTCTCCCCTCCCTCTGCTCACCAGCCCACCCAGTCCCTCTTCCTGGTCTCGACATTCTCCTACACTGGAGCATAGAGCCTTCACAAGGCCAAGGGCCTCTCCTCCCATCGATGTCCAACAAGGCCATCATATGCTACATATGCATGCAGCTGGAGCCATGGGTCCCTCGATGTGTACTCTTTGGTTGGTGGTTAAGTCCCTGGAAGCTCTGGAGTACTGGTTAGTTCATATTGTTGTTCCTCCTATGGAGCTGCAAACCTCTTCAGCTCCTTGGGTCCTTTCTCTAGCTCCTCCATTAGGGAACCTGTGCTCGGTCTAATGGTTGGCTGAGAGCATCCACCTCTGTATTTGTCAGGCACTGGTAGAGCCTCTCAGGAGACAGCTATATCAGGCTCCTGCCAGCAAGCACTTGTTGGCATCCAAAATAGTGTCTGGGTTTGGTGATTGTATATGGGATGGATCCCCATGTGGGGCAGTCTCTGGATAGCCTTTCCTTCAGTCTCTGCTCCACACTTTGTCTCTGTAACTCCTCCCATGGGTATTTTGTTCCCACTTATAAGAAGGACCAAAGTATCTACACTTTGGTTTTCCATCTTGAGTTATATGTGGACTCTTAATAACACTATTCACCAACATCTGCTAACATTTTCATTTTTCTATCTACAAGTAGTATATAATACTTCTTTCAAACATGGTTGTCATAGTCAACAGTTTAAGTATGATCTTCTGGCCTAATCTCTATAGCTTTTGTCTTCATTCTCATCCTTGTTTCTCATATAAGATTCTCCCATTTGACACTTCACTATTTGAGACCATAATTCCTGTATGTTCAGGTCATTCTGGTAAATTTAAATAAGGTGAAAAATGAAAATAAAAATGTGCTTAACTGGGGTAGTGGTGGCGCACGCCTTTAGTCCCAGCACTTGGGAGGCAGAAGCAGGCAGATTTCTGAGTTCAAGGCTAGCCTGGTCTACAGAGTGAGTTCCAGGACAGCCAAGGCTACACCAAGAAACCCTGTCTCGAAAAACAAACAAACAAACAAAAAATGTGCTTAACTAAGACACTATTCAGTTGTCTTATGTTATATCTAACTAGTGTAATGGCATTTTTTTCTTATTTTTTATATGAAGCATCTCCAAGTGTCAATTCAAGCAATTACCTTTGTATATTTGCATTTCATTTTTAGACCATTTACCTGTTTCTTCATGGTAGCCTTAAGATATGTGTGGTACAGTGGTTTATATGCTTTTTATTATTATATAAGATATAAGAGCACAGTTACTCATGCTTTTGTTAAAAACAGTTTACTTACATTATAATTCATGTATAATTGTTTAATACTAGCTTCATTTAAAAATTAGGTATCAGGATTATTATGTGTGTCCCTGAAGCATTCGATCCAAAGATTTTTGCCTTTCTTCTTGGACTACATTTCCTTCTTTTGAAAAGATATGTTGACTACCCCAAATTAACTTCAAAACTGATTACTTTATCTATCATTTAACTATTTTAGTCTAATTTTAAATACATATTATATAAGTTTTTAATATTCATGTAACTATATTTTGTGTTATTGCAATGCCACCACAGAAGTATTTACCTAGAATATCATTTATAGGTGATGACAAGTTCACAATGCTGAGATACGTTTAGAAAACCTAACAGCATCTTACTAAACCAAGAGAAGGCAACTGAGAAAAAAAGTGCAATAGAGAAGAAGAAATGAAATATTAAATGGAGATATTAAAAGAAAGGTAGGCAATGTCAGATGCAGCAAACATTTAGTGCTATTGGGAAGAAGCAAAAAGCTCATAACATAAATAAAATCATCCAAGATTGTGACACAGTGTGAAGAAAACAGAAACGTGGTATAGATCAACTATTGCCTTAAATTAAATTATTTGTGAAATCTTTTCTGGGAAGCTGACATTTGAACATATACTTGAAAATCTGGGGCTTCTTAACCAACAAAAACCACTTGGGAATAGCACTCCATCAAAAAGAACTGCAAATAAATTTTGATGAGGAATAGGAATGAGGGAAGTGTTATTGAACTCAGTGGAATATTTGGCATTAGATAAATGTAGAATACCAACAGGAATGCATTCTGTAATAATTGGAAATCCATGTTTCAGAGTTTGAGTTTTATTGAAAGTTCAGTGAGAAGATGTTGGAAAATGTAAAACTAGGGAAAGAAATATCAAGTTTCTCTTGCAAAAAATAACTCTGGCTCACCTTATATTATGAGTACCACTGAGGAGGCAAAGGAGAGCTCAGACCTAACAGGATGTGGCTGACACTAGAATCAAAGCCATGTAAATACAGACATATTTTAAGAAAATGTCAGACACTGAACTCTGCCTGTGAACGATGAATTTCAGGGAGGTCAGCAAGTTGATGATGAAATTAATGTCAACATAAAATTTAGGCTGAGAAATCAAAATATTATCTTTAACTTAAATGATTAAGCAACATTATGTGGGAATTAAGAATAGTGTTTGGAATTATTAGTACAGCTAAAATATATATTCACAAATTATTTTATACTGCTGCATAGAAATATTATGATTCATTAGAGATATGGAGTATGAAGGACACTAGATACACGTGTTGGTACAAGGTCAGTAACTACCAAATACATTTTCATGCTATTGCTGTGAACAAGCATCACTCTCAGATATTATTACATCTTTAGTTTTCAAATTCATGTGCCTAAATAAATCACTGTTTATAAGGGGGCATAATGGCTCATTGGTTAACAGCTTTTGATGTTCTTGGAGAAGGCTGGAGTTTGGCTTCCTGCAATAATAAGGGAAAACTCAAAGCTATTTTCTACACCAGCTCCAGGATGTCTACCACCACTTTAGTTCTCTATGTCAATCAGCGAACATGTACATGTGCACATAAGACATACACATAGACACACACACACACATACACACAAACACATACATTTACACAGAGACAGATACAAAGAGAGATAGAGGCAGAGACAGACAAGGAGACAGAGACAGAAATGTAGAGAGAAACAAGAGGTAGAGAAAAATTAATTTGAAACGTTCTGCTCTGTGAACATTCTATTCATGTACCATGCTTAAATTCCATTAATTGTTATAATTCTTGTGTTTTTAAATGTAAACATATTTTGTTCTTTATCAGTTTCTTTGAAATGTACAGATTTTTCTATAGTACAATGTATCTTGCCCCCTTCAGATTCTGCAGAATAAGAGAATCTACTGCCCACTGTAAATGATATAAACATTACACTCATTTCTTTACTGATATCTTCTTAGAAGCTTCTGTTAACAACTACTACTCTAGAATAAAGATACTACAGCTTCACTCAATTTATTATTTTCAGAACACATAAATAAATCTTAATTATGCAAGAAAGTCTTATTTCTTTCATCACAATATGACCACTAGTTACTTTTTACCATGAGAGGTAAGTCATGCTTAAGTTCAAGATTTTAGTACTTCATATACAGCCTTGAATATAGTTTGTTCTCTTCACTTAATCAAAGCTGTTATTTACTTTATACACACAAATTTACATAAAATAATATTATTGTCATAGAACTGTTAAAATGAATGTATTTGCAATTTGATTTTATTTGTTTTGTTTTTTTACATATATTGTGTGTGTGTGTGTGTGTGTGTGTGTGTGTGTGTGTGTGTGTGTGTTGTGTGTGTGCATATATACATGGTCTAAGGCTCATGTATTCAGAGGACATTTTCCACTATTTGGGTTCTGGAGACAGATCTTAGGTCTTCTACTTTGGTGGCTTGAGGCAAGTAAATCCAACAACTGTGGCATCTCTCTGGCTCCACAATTCTGACTTTTATGTTTAAGGTCTTTACCCTTTTCCGACATTTTTTTTTTGATTCAGTAATCACCTGAGTTCATGTGTCATTTTGCATTAGTTTTAATACTAGCTCTCTAGTTTTATTTTCCCTAAAATTCATGCTCCACTGTTTTTTTATTTAAATAAAAATTCACATGGTTGTTTCTTTCTTTTTTTCTATATTTTCAGTTCTCTTCTCTGTTCATATCCTAAATTTCAAAGCTTCTCCCTTTACATTAATTATCTGATTGCAATTAATGAAATGCTGAAGGTTTCATCTCTGAACTATTGGGAAATTTCCTTTAATTGTGATGTTTTAGAGCATTATCATATGCCTAGAAATATTTTATTAATACAAGTATTGATATTCTTTAGCATCTAAATTATTCAATTGTTATTTTCTCTTTAACCCTCTCTTCTCTGTGTTATTCACATTTATCAATTCCAGGTGTGCTCAGTTGAGTTCAGGTGAGCTCAGTTCAGTACAGAACATTTCAGTTTAGAGCAGTTCATTTAATGCAGCCACAGGTGGAGCATTTCAGTGAGGAGCTGAGAGAATTCATATTGAATCAGCCAGGATGAAGAAGAGTTTGAGCCAGAATAACTGAGCTTAACTAGCCATCTAGTGTTCAGAAAGAACCAGAAAGAGTGAACTTATTCAGTAGTAAATCTCCAAGATAAGAGTTAACTCCAATGAATAAAATTTACTTTTACAATTTATTTGCTAGTGGGCATATAATTTGTTTATATCCTCTTGTATCTGAAGGGTGGCAATGAACATGGATGAGTGACTGTCTCTGTAGTAAGATATAAGCCTGGGAAGTAGATGATGAGTGTTAGGAGAGGTGGGTTCCCTGGTGGTTGTACTTCTAGTTTTTTTTCCAGAAAATTCCAAGTTGGTCTTAAAAATCTTTGTACTAATTTACAGTCCTCTCAAAAGTATGAGGTCATTGTTTGCCACATCCATATGAGTGTTTGATGTCATTTGTATTCCTCATTCATATTGATTTGATGAAGGAGAAGGAAAACATGGCTTTAAATATTATTGCCTTGATGAGCATGCTAATGAGAACTCTGTAAAACCTTTACTATCGTTTCATTTAATTTTTAAGAATCTATGATTTACTTCCATGGCCCATTTTGAAATTGAATTATTTATATTTATTTCTTTTTCTCATGAAAGTAAACAATTTATTTTCTATATTCAAAGATTTCTGCAGCTATTACAAATCTTCTTTTCTTTTCAAAAAATTTTATTGGTTATTTTATTTATTTACATTTCAAATGTTATCCCCCTTCCCAATTTTCCCCCAGCAAACTCCCTATCCCAACCTCCTTCCACCTGCTTCTATGAGGGTGCTACCATTCCCACCTCCCCATTCCCTCCTCACCACTCAAGCATTCCCCTAAGCTAGGGCATTGAGCCTTCACAGGACCAAGGGCCTCCCCTCCATTGATGCCAGACAAGGCCATCATCTTCTACATATATAGCTGGAGCCATGTCCCTCCATGTGTATTCTTAGTTGGTGGTTTAGTCCCTGGGAGCGCTGAGGATTCTAGTTGGTTGATATTGTTGTTCTTCCATGGTGTAAATCCCTTCAGCAAAGTACACTGTCATCAGGACAAAACAGCAACCTACAAATTGGGAAAAGATCTTTACCATTCCTACATCCAATAGAAGGCTAATATCCAATATATACAAAGAACTCAAGAAGTTATATTCCAGAAAACCAAATAACCCTATTAAAGATGGAGTACAGAGCTAAAGAAAGATTTTTGAACTGAGGGATCAAAGACGGCTGAGAAGTACCTAAAGAAATGTTCAACATCCTTAGTCATCAAGGAAATGCAAATTATATTCATTTCTAATTTGTTCAGATATGCTTGTTTGTGACTGAAATTAACCCTATGTCTGATGAATAGCTAACAACTTTTCTTCCATTGTGTGTTCCACCACTTTCTTTGCTTCTCACTTCCATCAGTATATTCCCTGGGTCATGGCATTTTGTCAAGGAAGAGAAGAGGGACTAATGTAGATATTGTTATTAAACTATTGATGTGGAAAACCTAACTTTTATCTACTTTGGATGAATGTGGAGGACTTCAGGTCTTAGACTAGAAAACCAAGTGCTGTAAACAGAACATAAAGTTACTTTTTAATAGGAGAATTGAATGCAGTTTTACTCAGTAGAGTGTGGACAATTTTCAACCAACACCCAATGAATTATTGCACTGGGTTGTGTTTTCAAGTTTTAAGTTTATTTAATTCGATAAATAGTTTTATTCCTGTGACTGCTCATTATTTAGTAATATGAAAATTAAGCATGATTCATGAAGTTACCAGAGATTTAGTGATGATTGATTTTAATCTTTATTACATTGATGTCAAAGGGATATGTGGAGTGATTTAATATTTTCTCAACTTTTTTTTGATATGAATAAGGGAAGCCTTTATATGTACCTATTAAAATATCACTCCTTGGTCTGCTTCTGTGCCATGCTGTGAGGGCAGAGGAAGACATCCAGAGAACAACCCACTGTTATGCTGCAGGACCAGTTAACTGAGGACAGCCAGAGGCTTGACATCACAGCACATGGTAGTATGGGTAAGAACAGTCCACTAAGAGGCCATTCTGCAGTCATGACACACAGTGCTGGTGGATGAAGGGCACCCAGATGCTGCTGGATGCCAAGTTACAAGTCCCTGGCAAGGGAAGACTCTCAGAAGCCCACCAGCCAAAGCTACTGCAACATAGACCAATGAAAGAAAAAGAGAAGCAGAACAGTTTGGGCATTATGAAGAGAGGTGTAAGAGGAGGCTCAAGGGTGGAAAGGAATAGCTTTTCTGAATAGCCTGCACCTCCACCTGAGGTCATGGTGAAATCGCTGTGAAAAGGGGCATGACTGGATCTGTGGCCATGTATGGCACATGGGTCTTTGGCTCATATTATCACTAAATGCTACTCAGATACCCCTGGTCTGGGATGCCACCTCAGACCACATAGACGCTTAAGAGTTGTGCAGAAAAGATTGTACCCCTCACTGGCTACAGCTCTCAGGAGAACAGGCACTGTACCGACCTGGGCAGCAGAGTAAAGCTGACTCTGGTGGCTGAGGGCATGAACACGGAAGTTGGGTTCTGTCTTGCATCTGCTTGGAGGGGACATCCGCTCCTCCTCACTACCTGCTACATATAACTCTGATATGTGTTATAACTCAGGCACAGATCCAGGGTTTTGAGATGACCCATGACAACGTCTACCTCATCTATGAACTGCTGAAAGATGCTAAAGGGCTGGTCCTGCAGATGTAAACCTGAAAGATCTTCGTAATACAGAGAAACAATAGTACATCTGAGGGCAGTTCTGGTTATGATCCAAGATTGGTGATTTAGGAGAAGCCAGAGCTTCAAACCAGACTTGTGACTCGTGATGAACATTTTTAAGGAAAAATGTGTGAACGAAAGGGACACACTGTAACACACTATAGCTTCTATGTGTTTTTGCTATGTTTTGTTTTGGATTTTTGTTGTTTTCTGCTTTTGCGGCTGTGGAGATTGCAAGAGCATAGGGCAGATATGAAAGGATGGGAAAATTATGAGCGGTATTGGGATGCGTAATGTGAAACTCACAAAGAATCAACAAAACATTAAAAAAATGATTGTTGCAGTTTGGTAGTTATCATCTGGATTTCTTGGATGTATGGTGTGATTGAATTTCAGTGTTTCTCTGTGTATCTCTTGCCCACTAGGCATATATATTAGAGAAACTGCTGTAATTGCAATCAACTACTGTTACTGATATAAAGTTAATCTGTGTCTTTATGTCCAGCAGTAGGATTTTTTAATGAAAATTTGTATCAGTATTTGGTGTACATATGTGTAAGATTGAACTATCACCCTCATTAATATTTCCCTTGATTAGGATAATTTATTCTTTATGTCTTATTTTTCATACAAAGTCTAATTTGTCATTTAGTAATATAGTGACACCTACTAACCTACTGGTCTCATTTTTAGAATTTTTAGCCTTTCACTTTCGGGTGATTTTTTTTTCTTTTAAGCTGAGATTTTATAGATAAAGATGGATTTTTATTTCTTAACCTATTCAACTATCTTGTGTTTTCTGTTTACTGAGTACAACCAATTATTATTGAAAATTATTGACAGGTATTTGCTTACTGCTGTTATTTTCCGGTTGCTATTTTTTGTCTTGTTTGCTTCTGCAGCTCGTGTTTCCTTTCAAAATTAATTGTTCTAGGGTATTCATATGTATATTTTTCTATTATTATTTTATCTCTTTTTAAATTTAATTTTATTTGTAATTCCTTTTGTTACACTCCATATTCCATTCCCTGTACCTCCTATCCTTCAACTGCTCCACCTCCCACATCTCTTCCCACCACACCCTGTCTCCACATGGATGCCCCCATCCACCACCCCATTTTTCTTAGTCTACACAACATTTTATAATATTTACATGTAATTGTTGTATTTATAAATTGTTTTAGAACACCAATTTCAATCAATCAAAGTACCAAAGAGGACGAAGAAGCTAAACTTAAAATCTCAAGTGACAGCAAATGTTGGTAAGGATGTGGAGGAAAAGGAACACTCTTCTATTGCTGGTTGGCAGTGAAAACTGTGACAATCACTCTGGAAACCAATTTTGCAGTTCCTCTGAAAATTGGAAATAGTTCTACATGAAGACCCAGCTATACTTCTTCTGGACATATACCCAAAAGATGTTCCACCATACCACAAGGACATATGCTCCACTATGTTCACAGAAGCTTTATTTGTAATATCCAGATTCTGAAAAAAATCTAGTTGCCCCTCAACCAAAGAATGGATACAGAAGATGTGCTCTATCTATACAATGGAATATTATTCAGATATTAAAATGAGGACATCAGGAATTTTGTAGGCAGATGGATAGAAATAGAAAATACCATCCTGAGTGAGGTAACGCAGACCCAAAAGTATATGCATGATATATACACACTGTAAGTGGATATTAGCCAAAACAGTACAGAATACCCACAGACCATAAGATGTTTAAGAAGAGAGAATGTCCAAATGAAGATGTTTCAATCCCATTTGAAATGGGAGAAACAGAATAATTGTGTCATGGGAGGCAGAGAAATGAAACGGAACCTGGGTAAGAGGTGGGGGGGAATGGAAAAGGAGACAGGATCATGTATGGGGGTAACAGGAGGGAAGCCTAGAGGGTCAGGAGAATGATTGGAAATATGCATCTTCTGGGGGTCAGAGATGGGGAGACCTTCTAGAAAGTGCTAGAGACCTAGAATGTGAGTGAATCATAGGAATCAATGGAAGTGACCTTAGCCAAAGTGCTCAACAGAGGGAGAAAGAACTTGAAGAGTACACTCCAGGGCCTCAAGTGGAGGGACTCAGTTTCCAACCCACAGTCAAAATGTCAGACACAGAATTGTTCATGTCTAAAAGAACACCAGTGACAAAAATGGAGAAGAGACAGAAATAAAGGCTGTCCAGTGTACAGCCCAACTTAGGAGCCATCTCATTGGTGGGGTGTGGGTACCAAGTCCTGGCAGTATTACTGATATTATGATGTGCTTACAGACATGAACATGGCTGTCATCCAAGAAGCCCTACCAGTGGCTTACTGAGACAGACCCAAATACTATACCCAACCTTTGGACTGAAGTCAGGGACCCCTATGTAGGAATTAAGGGAAGGATTGAAGGAGCTGAAGGGGAGGGAGACCCCATAGGAAGACCAGCAGTCTCAACTAACTTATACCCCTTGGAGCTCCCAGAGGTTAAGCCACCAGCCAGGTAGCATACAAGGGCTGGTCCTAGGCCCCTGAAACATATATAGCAAAGGACTGCCTGGTTTTGCCTTAGTGGGAGAAGAGAGACCTAATCCTCAAGAGACTTGAGGCACTGGAGATGGGGGAATCCTGGGAAGAGCACCATCTCAGAGGCAAAAAGGAGGGGGAGTTGGATGGGGAACTGTGGGAGGGAGACTGAGGAGGCAATGGCTGGATGTAAATAAATAAAATAATTCATTAAAAATGATAACACATTTAATGTGCCTTGTTACGAGTCACTTGTAATAACATAAGATTCCTGTAAGAGTGGAATAGTTTAATGATCAAAACTAAAATGTTAGGTCTAGAACAGAAGGAAAGTGTTCAACTAAATAATCTGACACTTAATACTTTAAGAAACAAGCACTTATGTTGTTGAGAGAAAAGGAAAACGTAACACCTAACCTTGATAACCTTAGAAAGTGGTAAAGGCCAGCAATAGAGATGATTCTGATCATAGATCAGGTAATTCTCCAAAAGGGTTGACCCAACATATGTTCATAACCACGTATCGTGAATAATATGTGATTCTGCATTCAAAGAGTGCTGCTGCTAACATAGTCTGTCTCACCCAAGGTTTACTGTAGAAGCTAACTATAATCTCTGAATAAAAACTTGTTTAAGAATATATCAAGGTTCTCTTCTTTGGTATAAGAATTATTTTAATATTGATTATTCATAAAACATTCAAAGTAATACAAGGTCTTCCATACTTAATAGATCTTTTTAGTTAATAGTATCTGTTTTTGAGATATTAGTTCTTGCTAAGTACTGATGTGTCTCAGATTATACAGACTCCCTTAGACTAATTGACAATACTTTTCTAATCATGAGACAATTATAACCAGAAGCAATGCCATTCTTGAGTTAGTACTTGATAACTTCCCATCTCTCCTTTGAGAGGAAAGCTTCTTGGTTATTCATCAGAGAAGACTCATAGGGTATGAATTTAAACCAATTGAGATCTCAGTGTACCAGGAGCCTTCTTCAGGGTGAACTTCTATTTTTATTTTATTTATTTATCATTTTATTTGTTTATGTTTCAAATGTCATCTGCCTTCCTGCACCCCCACTCCACAATCCCTCACCCCATTCCCCATCCACTTCTCTTCTAAGAGGGTGACCCCTGATCAACACTCACTCCCACGTCACCCTCTAGCATTCGTCTTCTCTGTGGTATCAAGCCTCCACAGGACCAAGCATGTTCCCTCCTACTGAGGCCAGGCAAGGCAGTCCTCTGCTACATCTGCAGTGGGGGGTCATATTCCAGCCTATGTATGGTCTTTGGTAAATAACAGGAACCAAAAATTATTAGTCTTTAATATCTCTAAACATCAATGATATTATTGAGTTTTTAAAAAATAGTTTCATACTGAAAGTAAGCAAAGCTGTTAATTTTCTGTGCCATACAGATGACTTTAGGTCATGCATGTGAAGGACTAAAATGTAGAAGAGTATGCTTTCACAAAACATGTTATTTTGTCATACTGATTATGTTGAGGATAATCATTAAAAGTCACATAATAATTAATAAAACAATAAAATGAAAACTACCGTTCAACAAGGTGACCCAGTACTGTTATTTACTAAATTGCCATGGCAACAGAATATTTTCTAAAATATTTCTAAAATACTTTTAAAAAACATACTCCTCTCCACATTCTTCAGAGACTTTCCCCTATGTAAGGAGGAGTAATCAGTGCAAAGATGTTCAATGCTCAAGTTTCTGAGATTTGGGAATGGTTGAGTTCTCAGCTATGAATAAGGCATTCATACTATCCTTTATAAATTTCTTTTGAAATCTGACATGATTAACCAGAAAACATGCAAAAGCTGAGAAAATCAGTCAACAGCTGCAAAATTTTGTTTTTCACAGCCATTCCAGTGATGAATTCAGCTTATCTGTGATTGTGAGTTCCAGGGCTCAACAAGACTAGTCATGTTAACTTCCTTACATATTTAACTTTCGGATACCTTTCCCTGACGAACTATTGAGTATGGTAGATTTTTGTGGAGAAGTCATTTTTAAATGTATACACACTAATGAGTGAACATACTAGGTTCCATTGCACGGGTCTGTACCTATAACTACCTATGGGTACTCAGAAGGTACTAGTTAAACCCAGTAGACCACAAAGATAAACAAGATCTGTTAAACATGGAAAGGGTAGGAAAAGAACCTGCAGAGCAGATTAGGTGTTCACAGGAGTAGGGGATGATAATAAAAGGTATTTGTTGCATCCACTTACCTTCTGTAAAGTATAACCTTTTATAACGACCATTAATCAAATGGGGAAATGTATTCTCCTACAGCTTCTACTTTGACAAAGACTACATCCAATTCACTGGAGAATGTGGAGAGGAGCATGTTTTCTAAAAGTATGTTCATACCATTTTAGAAAATATTCTGTTGCCATGGCAATTTAGTAAATAACAGTACTGGGTCACCTTGTTGAACGGTAGTTTTCATTTTATTGTTTTATTAATTATTATGTGACTTTTAATGATTATCCTCAACATAATCAAGTGACATTGGCAAAATCACTTCTTTATTTCAGATAAGAGAAGAGAATATCTTATCCTTTGTAACACAAACATTCCATATTATTGAACTTTGGCAGTTTCAAATTCAAATATTTTCTTAGGTCTGAGTTTCCAAAGAAAAACAGAACAAGCTACTAAGTGTTTTAAAAATATTATTTAAGCATAACTTCTACAATATTTCAAGGTCAGAGAGCACTATACCTGCATGTCCTCAAGGGAGGGAACAAGGAAGAACGGACATTGTCGTCACTTGCTTTTCTAACCAAGAGAACAAATTGCTTTGTGAAAGGAAGAATTCAAGTTCAAGTAAAACATGTGAAAAGCATCCATCCATGTCACATAATCCTGTGCCAAATATTATTGGCACACATTTGAAATCCATTGTCTACCAAAAAGGTTATAGAAATCAATGTTGAAACTCGGAAAAGTTACAGACAAGAAGATTGATTACACTTAAGAATTTACTCATGTCATTCCTTACAACATAGTAAGATTTTCATATAAGCTGACTGTTTGATAACACTTCGAATTTTAAAATAAAAATCCATTAGTCTATTTGTGTATCCAATCGAATGATCTCAGAGTGTGATTTTTGATGTTTCCTTACCTGTAAAAGCTTTTGTAAAAAGTAAAATTTATAAGAGCCATGTGAATGTGTTGTAACTTGTTGTTTGTTAGGAACAGGATTATATAATTGCATTATATGCCCATCATTAATCATGATTAATAACATTTTTAAATTCTTGCATTTTATAAATATTAAGAATATAATCTTTAATTAGTGAGAAGTCAGAAATATTTCCAAAGCAGTGATTGTTGCAATTAAAATCCAAACCAGTTTCAAAGAAAAGAAGCAAGTGGATGTCTCAGAAATAATTAGAAGTAAACATTAAAATTTTTAAAAAGTAGAAAACAAGGATGAAGCAGAATTTTATTTAAACCAAGAAAGTCCTGTCTCCTGAGAAGAGAAACAAAGGACCTTTTTAAATATAATTTTGATTCGTAGAAATCTAGAAAATGCTTTTAGAAATAAGCCACTGAGATAGCAGTTATGTGTTTCCCTGAATACATGAAACTTTGGTGTTAATATGTATATCTGAGGCATGAGAAATTGATAGCTCAGCTATTTAAGGAACTGACTGTCATTCCAGAGGACTAAGGTTGAATTTCTAGCACCAATATTGCTGAACTTATCTGCCCCTTTTCTTGTCTTCACAGTCCCTACCCACATCTGTAAAGACATACATGTAACTTAAAATCATACACTGAAAATAAAAATTCAAATATTCACAAAATTATATATATATACACATAAATGCATATATGTTTGTAGGAGACTTGTCATGAAAGTTCTCACATGTAGTATCAATGGAAATTCTTCTGGGATATTAAAATTTCATTTTTTAGAATAGCATGCATTAAATACATTGTATCTACTTTCATGTTCATATCCATTAAAGTCAATATATTTCAAATATTTTGACACATTAATGTGCATATATTTATTCTATATTATATAATTCTATTGTTCCTGACTTCCACCTTTAATTGATGTTGTATACTTAGAGTGTTTATACTACATAGTTTTAATTTATGAATCAGATTGAATTTAAGGTGTAGTTATAAATCATGCACAAATAAAATATGATTTGCTTAAAAGTATACATACTCGTCTTGTATTGTGATATTTACATCTTTAGAAAGTTGCAGTTAAAAGTATGTATTTGTTCACTAGTAATTTATAAATAATTACATTAAATTTGATCTCATGAACAGTTCTTGAGATCTATTCTAACGTTATTCCTGTTTTTGCAATACAGTATTTTCCATAATGGCTTTTAATCAGTTTGGAAAAATAGAATAATAAATTAACAGACTTCACAATGTAAATTAATATTTGATATAATTGGGTATACAGTAGAAAATGTAATTTTGCATAGCCACTTAAAATAGCAGTTGTGAAATTTAAGTCATTTTTTATAAGTTTATTATTTGACATTGAAATGCTTACTATATCTAAGACCATACTGCTTGGCTTCTTTTGTGAGTTAGCTAAGTGCATTTTCTCTTAGAGGAAACACAATTAACATTCTACTTTTTACATTGTTCTCAAAAAATTAGTTAATGTTATTTTGTGTTTACTTATAAATAGGATTTCTTGCATTCTCCTTAAAACAGTGATTATCAGTTCTGAGAACATTTTATTTTTTTATTAATTTAAATTAGCCTACAAGATAGAAGATAATTGCTTTTTTCTAGAATAATCTAGAATTTCAGGAAAATTCTAAATATTGTAGAGTTTGCATCTTAAACCATGTGTTTTAAGGAAATAATTTTCAAGTTAATTTTGGAATTGGAAATTAAACAAATTCTGCTAGTTGAGAATATTACATTTCCTACTATATTGTTTCATCTACTACACTTAATCAAAAATATACATCCTCTTTTCTATTATATTTTTGCTTTATTTACATTTTTCATTCAAAACTTAGGCTTATATAGGCTCAATCTATGTGCTTATATATAAAAACTACTTTACACGCAATAAAATCATAGATCATTTCATTATTTGATATATATTAAAAGTATCACTAGCAATACAAATTTTTAGTTCAGTTATATCTAACCGCAGAGACTTACTTCACCTACAACACTAACAAAATTATTTATTTATTTTGGAATAATCAAATAGGTTTTTAATCTTCACAATTAGAATTGCCCTATGTATCTATAAAGTTACTTTTTTCAGATATTTCTGCTGGTGTTTTGGATTTTTTAGCTTTACCCATTCATTTAACACAACCAAAAACCATTTTGGCGATGTAAATCTTAACTGAAGAATTTTCTACTCCAGACTGGCCTGTGGCCTCCAAAACATTTTGTTAATTGTTAATGATGTTGGAGGCCCAGCCTGATGTGAGCTGGGCCATCCTAACACAAGTGAACCTGAGCTATTTCAAAAAGTCGACGAAAGTGGAGGCATGGGGATGCCATACCACAGTCAAAAACTCTGGATCAGAAATGTCCCTTTCGAAAAGAAATGGAAAAGAGACTGAAGGAAAGGAGATTTAGTGACCTTCCCAAACTGAGATCCAGCTTAAGAGGAGTCTCCAAGGCCTGACACTATTATTGATGCTATAGTTTGCTTAGAGAAAGGAGTCTAGCAGGGCTGTCCCCCGTGAAGCTCAACACACAACTGAAAGAGTCAGATTCAGATACTTGCACTCAACCAATGGACAGAAGCTAGGGAACCCTGTGGTTGAATTAGGGAAAGACTAGAAGAAGCTGAGGAGGAGGGAGATCGCATAGGAAGACCAGAAGCCTCAATTAACCTAGACTCCTGAGATCTCTCAGACACTGAGCCACCAACCAGGTATCATCCACTAGCTTGTGCTAGGGCCCTGACACATACTCAGCAGAGGACTGCCTGGTCTAGTCTCAGTGAAAGAGGAGCCTAACAAGCAAATCAAGGGAACGGGACTAGCCTTAAAACTCATAGCTCCATACTGTATGCAGAGAATCCATCATTGTATGATGTGAGAGTCTAAGGCAATTTCATTTGTAGAATCATGACATTTGCAGGGTATAACTACCTTCACCTTTCTTTGACCCAAGTTTCATATTCTTGGAAAACCTAGCATCCATTATTCACCATTTCTCCTTAGATTTCAAAACCTGAGAGCTTCAAACATCTTGACCCTAATTTCCCAAATTTAAAATTCTAGTACGAAAGAATGGATCTCTATTTCATAAAAATATTATTGTACATTTTATCAATTTATTGTACATTTTATGAAGTTAAAATAATCATATGATCACTTGTCCTAAATATACTTAATTATAACCACTGATTAATTCTTAACAAGTACATTATTTTAGAAATTTTCCTTCTAACTCTCAATTAAATATTAAAATACGGGCAATGCTTTCACTTTAATTGACACATAATTGTCATATTTATGGATTTTAATGTGATATTTTGATATATAAATTGAATATTTAACAACCAAATTGCACTAATTAGCATATCCATTACCTCAAACAAAATCATTCTCTTGTGAGGAAGAAGCGTTTTACATTTCTCTTAGCTACTTTGAAATATAAAATAAATTTTTAGCTATAGCCACTCAACTATAAAAAATATGATGTTATTTATTTAACTATTTTTCAGTCTACCTATGATTATTGCCAAACTTCCCATAACCTGTTAATCACTATTTTCAGGAAAACTTCTGTCAAATTATTGTTTGTAACCTTCACAACTATATAAAACATGTGATGTGTGATCATCTCGCTTTTGGTAATTTAAGACTTTCAGTCTGATCAATGTTCCTAAAATGACATGAGGTTTGTGTTTCTTAGTAAAAAATATTCCACTGTTTGTATGTATATATCCCCAAATCTCTATAAATTTATCAACAAAAGAGCACTTTCCTAGATTCTAATTGTGCACTGCGAATGGAGTTGAGTTATGGAAGGCATGATACACAGAGTTTAATCTCTTGTTGAACAAACATAAATCAAGATCTTCCCTAGAAATCTGAAGTTCACCATATGTGTGTGTAACACAAATATATAAACCCCCACCTGCACACACACATAAACATTAATAATAATTTGCTGTATTACTATTTACATTACTATTTTTTTCTTTCACAATAACTTTTGTACTACTATGATTGTATAAGTTGATATAATCCCTGCATATGCATGTGACATCCATCAGACATGTATTATTAAACAGGTGTAGCATTATACTGCTATTGACATTCTAAAGAAATGCTACATTGATCCTGAACTATCAAACCATAAAGAAGTAGTATCGATAACATATACACGTTTGGAACTAATAACTCCTATGATTCCCATTCCAGGCAAAATGGCATTGAGATATTGTGAGATATGTTTACAGGAACACATGAAACTGGAAACTTACAAATAATTTGTTTTGATCTTAACATGTAATATTTATGAACTTGCTGACTTCAAATAATTGAAACTAGAAAATAATACTGTGAATACATTAGAAAATTGTTTAATAAAATGAAGATAATATCGACCAGAGGCCAAATTTTAACTGAAAGTAAGTCAAAACTTTTTTTTTTTGTTTGTTTTTTTGAGACAGGGTTTCTTTGTATAGCCCTGGCTCTCCTGGAACTCACTTTGTAGATCAGACTGGCCTAGAACTCAGAAATCCACCTGCCTCTGCCTCCCAAGTGCTGGGATTAAAGGCATATGCCACCATACCCAGCTATGATTATTTTTTGGTACATTTTGAATATATATTTGAGTCAAATGAGGGAATGTGCATCACTTGGACCTCTACATCAGCAATCAGTACTAATACTGTCAATGTTATTATGAACAATATCTATTGCCCTTTTATTCATGTGCATTAATTGCACATAGTTATTGTAAAACAATTTATTTTTAAAGTTAATATAAAGAATAAAAGTTTATATATATATATATATATATATATAGAGAGAGAGAGAGAGAATTTTTAATATTAAAATTAAAAGATTACAATTTCTAGAATCTGTGATATATAATTAATAGAAAGAACTTTAGAAGTTTGGTCTGATTCTAACTCCTAACCCCATGCTCCCAGAAATAATACTTATACTCAATATATATATATATATATATATATATATATATATATATCCTCTCCATATAGATAGGCCCTACTCTAACTAGATTATAACTAAAATAACCCAATTATTTTAACCAGCACTCTGCCACATGGTTAGTTATCTGTGCTCAGGCACCATGTGTCCTTCTCTTCATATCTTTTCTGGCAGATCGTCTTGTGCCTGGCTCTATCCCTTAATTCTTTCCCTTTCTAGATGTCCCACATTCTATTTCCTGCTTAAGCCATAAACCATAGGATTTTTAATTGACAGGTCACATATCCATGCAATACACAAGATATTATCTCTACAATGGTCAATCAGGAAAGTAAATTATTATCCTCCACTGACCAATGGTTAAACATGCATCAGAATTTTTATTCTGATTTTTATATTGAAAATAATCAATTGCTACCTATGATGATTCAAACTGACGTTCAGTTGAAAGTTTGATTGCTAATGAAAATGTAAAATAGTATTGTTACTGGAAATCAATTTGCATGGTTTTATAAAAAATAAACTCTCAATTTTTATAGAACTCAGCAATAGCATTCTTGGGAAAAATAAACAATATGAATATTAAGTTCAGTATATGAATCTAGCTTGCAGTGTAACATAAAAGCCAATCATGACTATCTAATGTGAGACTTACTTAGAAAGACTATTGTAGTATGGAGATTCAGATGAACTACATAAAAGAGGCCATTTTGAAATGCCCTCTTAATGTTGGAATATAATATAATATATTATAATATAAGTCACATAATGTTGGAAGGTTAAAAAAAAAAGATCTGCAGAAAATATTACAGGTCAGCTGAAAATTTGTGTACAGGGACACAGTAGGAAATATGGTTTTGTCTGAAAAAGAAATTAAAATACATTAATAAAAAGTAATGCTATTTATTGTTGTATTAGTCTTTGTTCCAACTTTGGGACAGAGGTCAGAATCCAATATGCAGAGGACAGAATCCTCATTAAAGCTTGGACAAGAAAATGCAGAATTTAAGAAAAGGAGCAGAGTTGATTACTATCATTGTAGTAAACAAATAGAATCTTTCCTACAACATGATTAGAGGGAGTATTAGGGTCAATGGATTTGTGATTGATCCATGAGTGTTTGAGACCTTTCTTAGCTACTGCGTTTGTTGACTATGGAGGATAAGTAAGTTCATCTATTACCTGTGGTATATGAAACAGAGTAAGTCAGGCTTTTAATAAAGGAAAAAAATCTAGGAATGTAGTAAACAGAGAAAGAATTAAAGCTTGAACCTTGAAATAAAGAGATTTTTGGATTTTACAAGATTCCAGTGAAAGGCGCCATATGCATCTCATCCAGTGCCAGAGGGAGAAATACCACTGGCACAGGGACAACTAGAGTGATAGACTGATAAATCTGTTTTTTCCTCTTACATTTATTGATACATGAATGTTTGGAGGAATATGCTATTAATCACTTCTAAACCCATTACAAGTATCTGCAGTAAAAGTCAAAATTGTTTCTGATATTAAATAGTTGTGACATAAAATCCATTGCTTTTGATGCAACCTCCTGAAATAGGGGTGATTGTGCCTGCAATAAGGTCTCCAGTTTTAGATATTTTCACCATATAGTGAATTATATCAGGTCATTAGTAACATACCCAAATTTCCACTCAAAAATCAAGATAAGCTTTAAGTAAATTGAGAGAGAGAGAG